>NC_134107.1:70574687-70877717 GCF_040939455.1 Microcebus murinus | reverse complement strand
AGGATGACAAACTAGTTAAAGAATATTGTCATTTCAGTGTTTAATACAAGTACTATACAAGAATACTTGAAATTTTACTATAACTTGATAAGAGTGTTTCCTAAAATTGACAATTCTAAAAATTTGCATAATAATTAGTAACGCTAAAAAAAACTCCCAATACTCTCAATAAAAATTTTGATCAGCACACAAGGAAGGAGAATATGGTATCTTTATATTCTCTCTACAGACAAGGATATTAAAAATCATCTTATAAAAAGGCAATCAGAGACTAATCAGCCAAAAAAAAAAGTAAGGAAGAAAGCATTATATAGAGATCTGTCTAGTTAAATAATTTTTAAAAATATGCTATTTTCTGAATTATATGATCATGCTATTTTTTAAATTTGCAATTTATGTTGATTTCTTTTCCCATTCTAAATGTAAGTTTTGCATCTAATTTTATATTTATAATTTTGTACTCTTTCTCTCAAAGAGGCCCCCAAGATGTATAAATTTCAGGCGCCCCGAAACCTAGACCTTAACCTGTTTTATCCCCATTTTGCAGGTGAGAAAACAGATTCAAGAAAGGTCTTACCCAGGGCCACAGTGTTGGAAAGTGACAGAGCCAGGGCACAAAGCCAGTGCTCTTCCTTGTCCATGATGTTTTCTCTTCCCTCAGAGAGACTCAATGCCTTAGAGAAACCCTCACACACTTCCTTTGGGGAGGCAAAAACCAAGTAAGGCAGAACATTGTTAAAACCCAGAGGGCCTGCTCAAGTTTCTAAAGAAAGATTCATCGGGGCTTATAGCACACTTCCCGTAGCCTCCCTCCTGGACCGTGTCTAACAGCAGAATTTAAGTTGCAGTCAGCACCTGAATTCCAGGCTCAAAGCAATCTCAGACTAAGCACACCCAGGGGAAGCAGACAGGTGACATCAAACTCGTTCTGGACATGCAGACTAAGTCCTCCTAGCATCTACTGCATGCCAAGCACTCAGTCTGGGCTTGTTTTTGTGCACGTGAACAATTTTCACTTTTCTGAAAACAAGGAAATGGAAACTCGGAGGTTTCACAGAGCTAGTAAGATACTGTCATAAGCTGCAAGGCCAGGTCTGCTCGGACGCAGAGCCCACCTCCGGTTCTCCAGGAGCGGGTCTCCACCGGAGCTGGTACACGCTTAGGGACCACGCGTGCAGCCCGGTGAACGATGGCCATGCCACACGTCCTTGCTTCTCAGCCCCACACCTGTCAAAGCAGTCAGGTGGCCGTGCTCTGGGGCCAACCGAGATGCACAGATGAGGACAAATGCCTGTAGTCCATGTCTGGCTCTGACTCCTCCACTAACGCAAGCTGATTCCTCCCGACCCCGGCCGAGACCGGAGCCATGTGTGCAGAGTAGCAGGCACCAAATCACAAGGATAAGCCCAGTGTCCTCCATCCAGCACACCTCAGTGAGCACGTGGCTCATGTTACCTCGTAGTTCTTCACTCTTCTCCCACTAAGGATAAAGGCTGGGAGCCCAGGCCTAGTTCAAAAGCTTCATAGCCACCTGCCTCCCACTATTTCTGGGATTCCCCAGGGACTATGCACAAGTGTGTCCTCTTAGATTGTTCCTTCCTGACTGTGGCCACCTCCTGTGCTGCTGAGGCCATCTCGGCAAACCACCTGTGCCGGTGCTGAAAATCTGGGCTGAGTGCCGTCAGCTCCTTCTCTGGACAGAGGTTCCCTGCTGTGCTCGTCCTCCACCTCGCGCTCTTCAGTGCACTGTCCAGGGCCCTCGCCGTGCCCTGCCCTCTGTCCCAGGAAGACCCAATGCCAGCCAGGATGACAACCACAGCGGCTATTGTGGCGACCCCAAACCTTATTGCTAGTCCACTTCTCTCTCTGGAGTGGTTTTGGGGGCATCTCAAACTCAGCATCTTCAAAACTAAACCACACCTTCCCCACCCGTCTGCTTCCCCTTGAGTATTACCTACTTCAGAGAATGATACCGCCCTGCACACAGGGGCCCCTGCCTGACTCGTGGGTGTCGTGTTTGGCCCTTATCAGCCTTCCACTCATTGTCATTTGACTCTTTCCAGTTCTCTCCATCACTGCTTCTCTCCTTCTTTGCTTCCTCTGGCGTCATCTTGACTATGGGCTTTCACGGTTCCGTACTTGTCCGATCAAAGTGCTTCATCATATTATGCAATATATAATATCTTTATAATTGCTTGCTTAATTAACCTGCAAGAACCGGCCTGTTTCTCTCTCATCCACTGTGGATCACAGGTTCCTAGGACTGTGCCTGGTGCCAAGTAAGCACTCAATACAGTGAATGAATGAAACCCACCTTTCTCCATATCCGGGCCTGTTAGGGACTGGGCTGCAGAGTTCCACTGCACCCCCTCCCAGCTCCACATCCACGAAAAAATTGTCTTCCACGAAACTTAGGGGGTGCGCACAGCAGGAGGTGAGGGCAGGAAAAGGGGCAAAGCTTTATCTATGCAGCCGCTCCACATGGCTCAGTCACTGTGAGCCTCCCGCCACCTGCCTCCCCCCCCATCCCGTGGAAAAATTTCCTTCCCTGAAACCAGTCCCTGGTGCCAAAAACGTTGGGGACCGCTGCTTTATGGGACAATAAATCCCTGGGGATAAAGGTGTGAGAGTGTTGGCCACCCTCTGTGCCAGTCACTGGGGTTATGGTGCGTAGGTGCCTTTGTTGATTCATTCACACATTAGTAACAATTAGCTCTGGCCGTGATTGGCTACTTTAAAGTGGTTCCGTGTGGTACTTATTTCTTATTCCATTTATAACCAATTGTAACAAAGAGTCTGACCTCATTTTTGACATTTGATTGACGATTCCATTCAGGCCTTCCTCTCCCTCCCCTTTGGCCACACATCTGGACAGGCTGATAAGGAGGCCCACGACGACCTCGCCACCTCCTTTAGTGCCTCCCACGTGCAGGAACGTTTTCCCAGCCCCACTCCTGAGCCACTGCCAAGGCCCAGACCCTCTCCCTCCCTCTGCTTTGCCCAAACCAACTTGGACCTGCCTGTGGCTGCTCAGCTCTCCCCAGTGGGCCCTTGTGTGAACAACAAGCTTTCTCTCAAATCTCTTGGTGCCATAGCATGTCATCAGCCTCGATATCCAAACCAAATTTTGTGTGGACTCCCTCCTGCTTTGCAACGCCAGTATACCAATGACCTACATTCAACACATACTCACACATGTGTACCAAGACACCCCAGCTGTCACAACAGTTTGCTGTCATTGTCATATTGATTAGGTTTCATTATATTCCCCGGTACTGTGCTGTATGGCCAGGAACGGATTCCCATTAATTCCATTTTTGCCAAAGGGAAAATTGTGACAAGGAGAAATCTAGGGAAGTCTAGGGGATTGTCCCAGAGAGTAGGACGGTGACTAAATTCCTGCCTGTGATGCTCTCCCACTCTCAGCCTCTAACTGCACACCCTGAATGAGACACTATCACTACAAGCTTCAACAATTAGTAATAGTGACGACTACACTGAGCACTTACTACGTGGCAGGCACTGTAGTCAGCATTTTTAACAAATTACGTTTTACTTTCAGAGCAACCGTTTGTGATGGATGCTACCAGCTACAGTTTGGATGTCTGACTTCTCCAAATCTCACATTTAATCCCCAGTGTGGTGGTGTTGGAGCCAGGCCTGATGGGAGGTGCCTTGGTCATGGGGGCGGGTCCCTCACGGATGGCTTCTTGTTGTCCTTGCAGTAATGAGAGAGTTCTCGCTCTATTAGTTACCCCAAGAGCTGATTGTTAGAAAGAGCCTGTTAAGATTTCCCAGCAAAGAAAGAAAAGAGCCTGGCACCTCCTTCCTCTCTTGCCATATGACTCACAAATGCCAAGCTCCCTTCACCTTCCACCGTGGGTAGAAGCATCCTGAAGCCCTCACCAGCAGCGAATGCTGGCACCATGCTTTTCATACAAGTCTGCAGAACCATGAGCCAAATAAACTTCTTTTCTTTATAAATTACCCAGCCTCAAATAACCCTTTATAGCAACAGTAAACAAACCAAGACACTGTCATAGTCATCTGTATTTTATGAACAAAAGAAATGAGCATTAAAGAGGTTTAAAAAGTTGTTCAAGGTTATCAACCAAAAAAGAGCATGCCCAGAACCCAAACCCAGTCCAGCTTCAGAGCCTGGGCTCTTAACCACCTGCCCTGCTGCACACCCAAGACTTTCTTGGAAGCCAGACACAGGGGATGTGTTCCCTTTCAGTCTTACATATCAGAGTATCTAGTGGCAAACCCCATATTACAGTGTCGCTCCCTCCAGGATTCAAAGTCCTATTGCTGTGCACACCAACTGTCCCCACCTGGCTCTTGGGTGACATGCGGCTGATGTTCAATGTGACCTCCTGCCTAACGTCAGGCTGTGTGTAAAGTGATTCCCACACGTGAAGAATGAACATTAATAATTATGTTTCATGTGTGCTAGTATAAAGAAACCTATGATCCAATAAATCCAAAACCCTCTTCTAAGGTGAGCAAATGGAGAAAGGGGCCTGGCCCCACACCAACTCCTAATCCCCAGGAGAGTATTTGCTTAATTGCTGCTGTCACAACCACAGAGGCCTCAAGGTACCCTGCCCTCAATTCCAGGCCAGGAGCAGGTACAGGACCCTGCCCTAATTCCCCACAGAGGCCCCCTGAGGCTAGGCTGCAACATTTAAACGCCACCATGTTGCAGGTCATGGATGAAGAGAGAAAATACAGAGTAAAATATAGCTGGACATTCTTATTACAATGTATGCTGAGCCATCTTCAGCTTGGGGCCCCGACTTGCCAGCTGGATAACAGAGGCCTTTGACCTCCCAGGAGTGGCCTTCTGGAGCACATCTGTACACCTCGTCAGAATCCAGACAAGGCCCATGGGCTCCCGTTGCCTGGATGTGGCCTTCCTTCCAAGGTCTGATTTGTTGCTAATGACCAGCCTCAGTCCTAGATAGATGGCAAGAGGAATGTTAGCCTCTTGGAAGAGAACCCCACCTCTGCCACCAAGCTGGTGGTGCCCTCCACGGGGCAACCGCTATAGGATGTAACTGAACAGACCCCACAATCCATAAGGAACACAAATGTCAGCAACGGGCTCAGGGCATCACCTACCTACCAGTGTGTACTTCTCACTCCACTGCGATCCCACACTTGAACCTGCGTCATCTCTTCCAGGATTGCTGCGACACCTCACAGGCTTCCCTGCCTCTATCTTTGTCCCATTATAGTGTTCCCTCAATACAGCAGCCAGAATAATTTTTTTTTATTGTAGAAAGAACCCTTAATATAAGGTCTACCAATATCCTCTTAACAAAATTTTTAAGTGCACAATACAGTATGGTTAACTATAAGCACAATGTTGTATAGCACATCTCTAGACTATATTCACCTTGTTTAACCAAAATTTTATGTCCACTGATTAGCAACTCCTCTTTTTCCCCTTCCCCTATCCTCTGGTAACCCCCCATTCTACTCTCTGCTATGAGTTTGACTATCTTAGATTCCTCATATAATAGAAATACCTCATGCAGTGTCTGTCCTTCTGTGACTGGCTTATTGCATGTAGCATGCTTGTCATCAAATCAGTCCTCTGCTCAGAACCCTTCAGTGGCTCCTAGTTCACTCCAGGATAAAAACCCAAGCCCCTGCCGTGCCTGCACTCTGCACCTGTGGCCTCTGTGGCACCATCTGCTGCTTCTCTGCCCCACGCTCACATCGCCCAGCCACACCGGCCTCTGCACTGTGCCAGGAGCCAGCAGGCCTGCCCTCCCCTCAGGACTTCTGCCTGCAACGCTCTTCCTACAGATGACTGCAGGGCTACTGCCGTCACCTCCTCCATGCCTTTGCTTAACAGCCACTTTCTCAACGAGCCCAAGACTGACCACCCTAATTAAAACGGCAAACTGGCTCCAACCTCCACCTCCATATTCCTGATCTCCATATATGCTTGGACTTCTTTCCTTTGTTAATTTCTTTCCAAATACTTATCACCTTGTAATATAAAAGCACCACAAGGGCAAGGATTTTTGTTTGTTTTATTCCCTGGTGTATCCCAAACTTTTAGAAGAGTATCTAGCACATAGTAGGCACTCAATAAATAATTATTGAATGAATAAAGGATGGTATAGAATGTATGTGTTCTAGCTCTGGAGTCAGCTAGACCTGGGTTCAAATTCCAGTTCTGTCACTTATAAGCTGTATGATCTTGGACAAATATGTCAAGCTCTCTGTGCTTCCATTTCCTCAACCAAAGGAAGTCCTTTTGGTTTAAAGAGTATCATTACATCAGCTTCCTTATTTAATTATGGGTACTATTCCACCCTGTTTTGCTACCAAGGAGAATGATTCCCAGAGAGGTTATATAACCTGCCAAGGGCCACACAGTTGGAAATTTACAGCTTGGATTTGTTCCATACCTTCTGACCCAAGAGACCACTGTTCTTTCTTTCACAACACAATAGCTTTATACACATCGTAAAGTCTCAATATAATGTAAACTTGTCAAGAATACTAACGATCATTCACGTTTGCACGGAACTTTATAGTTAGAAGCAGGCAGGAGTTTGGCGTGGGGTTGGTGCATCAGAATGGCCTGGGGAGGCTCTATGGAAACGTGTGTGCCTGTCTGCACCTCCAAGCCCTCAGGGTGGGACCTATGCCCAGGCAAGCTCAAGAAGTTTCTCAGAAGACTCCTACGTATTTCCTGGATAAGAAACACTGCTTCAAAGAACTAAAGTTGGTCCTCAAAACCGTCTCATAAAGTATATCTTGTATTATTCCAGTTTTAAGGACTAGGAAAACAAGACCCCAAACATGCAGAGCTTTTTGCACGACCACACAGCTGGTGCGTGGTGCGGCTGGGAAACCAAACTCCACTCTTCTGGCTCAAATTGTGTTTGCTGGAAAGAATTTGTTGGAAGTCAGTAGGTCTTGGGTCGTGGTCTTTTCTCCTCTCCTCAAAAGCCAAGTGATTATAGCAAGTTATTTAACTGTTCACGTTTCATTTTGGAGGGAATATATATATATATATATTCCCTACTTCCTTGAGGTAAACAGAGTGAGGAACAAATGGGATAACAGCTGCAAAATAATAACAGGCAGTGTTTATTGACTGCCTATCAGAGAAACACCCTACAGTATTATACTCAGTCTTCATTACTGTCCTGCAGGATCTATTTTATTACCTTTATTTTGTCAAGGCAGACAGACATATAATCACATAGCTAGCATGTGGTAGAGAGGGATTCCAATGTTTGTCTGTCTGATCCCAAAGCCCACATACTTTCCAATCTATAATACTCTTACCACAAAGGATATCCAAAAAATTAATAGCTATGAGATACATATTAGATATAAAAGGATTAATAAGCCATATATTATAGATGAGATCACATAAATACTGATTTACAGTAATAAATCATATCCAGCTAAATTTACTTGTTTATTTTTATTTTTTATTTTCTTTGGAGATGGGGTCTTGCTCTATCACCCACTCTGGAATGCAGTGGTGCAATCATAGCTCACTGCAGCCTCAAATCCCTGGGCTCAAGTGATCTTCCCACTTTAGCCTCCTGATTAGCTTGGACTACAGGTGAATACCACCATGCCCAGCTGATTTTTTAAATTTTTTTGTGTGTGTGTGTGAGAAAAGGTTTCACTATTTTGCCTAGGCTAGTCTTGAACTCCTGGCGTCAAGCAATCTTCCTGTCTCTCCTTCCCCAGTAGCTGTGACTATAGGCATGAGCTGACACACCAGCTGGAATAGCTAAATTTAAATGATATTAACTGTGTTAGTCAGTTTTGCATTGCTAGAAAGGAAGCCTGAGAATAAAAAATAGTGAATTCAAAGACTGCGGAATTCCACTAGATGTCATGATCCACTGACCCTATTTCCTCAGAGGCCCTGGGATTTCAGAAAGCTACTCACCTAGTTACACCTGAAGGCTAACCCAAGAACCATTAATGGAAGGCAGAGAGCTGAATAAAGAGGAAACATTCCTTCCATTCTCTCTGGTTCCCATTCAAAGGCTGGGGCAAACCCAGCAGTAGCCTCCAAGGTGTGCCAGGAGCCAGAGAGAAGACCGAGAGTCCTTTATCAGAAGCCATCCCAAGCCCAGTGGGATCATCTGGGTTGTAGCCAAGGGCAAAGCAAACATCAGTGTCTGAGAAGGAGTATTAAGGATTAAGCCCAAGTACAGAGCAAGAGAGCCTGAGCTGAGATCAGAAGCAGGTTGAAAAGAGAGGCCAAAAGTCTCAGAGTAGGCTGTCAACAAATTCACCTTCAGAAAGTCAGCAGCCAATAAATTTCTGTTGATTTTTTTAACAACATGTTGAATACCACCTTTCCATGGATAAGGGAGGGGGAAAGGTGCTTTGTTTTATAATAAAGACTGGCTACTTGTGAGTCCCTCAGGCTGATCACATGGGGCATCACTGAGAGTGTCATCCCTTGGTCTTTTACTGCCTGTAACCCACTAAACATATACACAGAGAGGGTCACTTCAGGACAAAGCCATGGAACACCTTCTCTCCAGAGAATCTGGAGTCAGATGGGATTGGATACTTAACTCATAATAAAACTTGACACAACTCTATGAATATTTTTATTTGTTTTGTCCAGTTCTTGGCCATGTTACTATGGTCTTGCTAAGAATGCAAATCCCAGTGGATACCATGGCCTTAGTAACCACTCCTAGACTGGGTTGAACTCAATGCAACTGTTTGGAGAGTTAAAGTTAGAGGCATTTGGGAGACAACCGATGGTGACTTCCAAGTGCTTTAATTGACATACAGCCCCTGGAATTCAGACAAGAAAAGCCTGCAGGGAGGCTTTGCTCTGTAGAACTAAAGAAAGGGCTGGGAGACTTTCCAAGCCTGGAAGAACTTGGATAGATCCAGAGGACGATGAAAGGTCATTCCTTTCCAGTCCCAGCCCCAGCCCCAAGATAGCCTGGAGATCTTGGGAGCCAAGGTCAGGAAAGGAACGGCTTGTCCCCCAACAGAGTCAAGTAGGGCCTGGGGAGCTCTTTTGTTTACATCGAGCAGACCTTTTATTCAACCCCTTACCCACAAATTCAGGATGACCTTCCCTACTTTCCAGTAGCACCCTTGTAGGGCAAAGGGCCTGATCTTTTGCCTGATAGCCCAAACTACTCCTAGGAGAAAAGAAAAATACCAGGTATCACAGGAGATACCTGAGGTTGAGAAGAAAGCATTGCTTATGGAATCCAGACTCCTGGGTATGTGTAATATTTGAATCCACTGCTCACCCTAATCTTATGTCGTTGTCCTTTGTGAGCTCTTTGCTTTGCTCCAAGAAAGCAATACAAATTATCAGCATTCTTCCTGTTGGTAATAAGCATTACTGATAAAATTACCATTAAATACAATAATGAAACTAGCAATAATGAAAACTCTACAGCAGGGGTCCTCAAACTTTTTGAACAGGGGGCCAGTTCACTGTCCCTCAGATCGTTGGAGGGCCGTTGGAGAGTGCAGCGCACATTCCACACATGCGCACTGTGGGCCCGGGACAAGTAGGAGGCTAAGCAGGACAGGCAGCAGCAGCAAAAATACCTGGCAGGCCAGATAAATGTCTTCAGCAGGCTGCATGTGGCCCTAGGGCCGTAGTGAGGATGCCTGCTCTACAGGTTAAAATTTGTTGTAGGTAAAAATTAACCAAAGAATCATACATTCTTGAGCATACTGTAAAATGCAAAAGCATAAAAATGGTCTGAGAAAAAAATCTGTTTGGAAGAAACTATCAACAATTACAACAAAAAGAACTGTCAATAACTAAAACCACACACACAAAAACTAGCAAAAGAATCATCTTCTTATAAAACTTACATCTAAAAAATTTTAACTGGAAAAATTGAATTTAGTAACTATATAGGCCAAAGAGAAAAAAATGGAAGAAATAATGATCAAAAAATTTTGACAATAAAACAAATGACAATAATAACAAATGGCTACATTAAAGTTTACTGTCAAAGTGTACCCAGATTAATCTAAATCAATATCAGTAAAATAAAAATAAAACTATAACTTGTTTAACTGCACTGGATAGAAAATTGATCAAGGAATTAAGTTGGATTAGTACAGAACACTCCAAAAGAAAAATGCTTTTATTAATAGATATTCATTCACTAAAGCATAGTCATGATTTAGAGATTTATTTTTTAAAATTATGAACATTAAGTACATTCAAGACCAAAAGAGCTAAGCCAAAATACCCATGGAGTCTAAATGCAAGTCAATATAACAGGATCAAAATGTCCTGTACTCAACTCCTAGGGTAGAATTTTGGCTCTGAAACACATAAGTTTGATACCAGTAAGCTACAAGACTTTGGGAAAGTTATTTAATGTCTCTGAGACTCAAACGCCTCATATGTGAAATGAACAGAACATGTAATTTCACAATACCTTTCCTCTTAGTGTTTATATTGGACTACCCAACCAAAACCATGAGAAGTTTTGCACACATTATTCTTCTGAGAGATTCCTTACCCCTCAGTTTCCATACTTTGTATCATACAGCTTCAAGCTTTACGCATGACCTCCTAAACAAAGGATGTATACCTAACCCAAAGATAACTATGGTTAGATTGACCAAAAACCAGTCAAAATCACTGCCCAACAAAGATACTTTATACTCAATGGTTGGTTACTGGCTAATCCAATCTATTAAGTTCACTCTTGAAAAATTTTAATGTCAGATATGCAAACAAAAAAATAAGCGAAAGTGAACAGAAATTAGAATTGGTAGAATCAGAGAAAAGAGGAAACAGGATGCAAAAGCTATTAGGGAACAGAACTCATCAGTAAGTGGAAGCCAAAAGCAAAATTGAAGGAAAAAGGCAGAGGGAAAAAAAGAAAGAATTAGGAACAAAACAGGAAGATGGTGGTAAAGAGAAAAACAGAGATAGAGTTGCTGCATCACCATATTAATCAGGGGCAGAGAAACAGAACCAATAGGATATACATAAATGTGTAAGGGGAGATTTACCATTGGCTCACATGACTATGGAGGCCAAGAAGTCCCCACGATATGCCTTCTGCTAGCTGGAGAACCAGGAAAGCCAGTGGTTTTAATTCAGTATGAGTCTTCTCACAACAAAGCTGATAGACCTTCAAAATACACCCTTCCCTCACTGTCTCACTATCCAGCCAAACTATTGTCATAACTTTCAAATCATTCCTTTGGCGTGTCTTATTCCCTCTTTGCTGACACTTCTATTTTACAATATACTTTGTCCATATTTAACAGAAAGCAATAAGGTCAGGATAACAATAGTCTTGTGTGGCCTCCCTAAGATTGATAACATGTTTTTGACCTAGTGATTGCATTTCACTCTTACCAGAAATCAACTGATTAGACAATTTGGAGAGTATTTTGCATTGATTTTTTTTTTTTCGTTTTCACTAAGGAGAATGACCTTGTAGAACTCGATTGGTTATTGCCAAAAGTAGGCCTAGTGGCTGGCAATCTTAATGCTTATGCAATTTCCAAGAATTCTGGATTCCATATTCTGTTTTAATTCAAAAATACAAACCTCTAACTTTCTACCATCATCTATTCCAGTTGGCCCAAAAGATTTAGAATGGTTTAGTGCTCAGATAGGATATATATTCAGCATGGAAAGAACAGAGATATTACAATTAAATATGATCAAATCACATCCCATATTCTAGCCCTAGTTTCATCACCAATAGCATGAGCACTTTTGCTTTTTAATTTTTATCTATCCCCTAAAAGCCTAAAAGTCCTTCAATGTCAGGGGTTATATTTCATTTTCTTTGTACCTGCAATCTCAAACACAGTTCTGCCAAATAGTAGCAATTAGATTAATCTTCAGGGAATGAATGAATGCCCCAGCTTTTGTGAAATTGTGACTTCCATGGAGCTATCCCAAACCCCTGACGTCATCAACTGCTCTGTGTGGCAGTGGCAGCCGTCCATTTATAATGAAGAAGAGCTGCATTAGATGTCTGCCCCAAACTGTGAGCTTCAGTTCTAGGCCACGATCCTGGAGAGGCAATAAAGTGCCATGAAAAGTGTGCCAGAGTCTGCTTCAATTCAAGACAGTGCTTGAATCTACACTATCTTGGGCAAGCTACCACACATACAGAAACTACAGATTTTAGGGTCGGGGGCCCAAATGCAAATTGAGTTCCATCGGTCTCCCAGTTAAGAGTCTTTGGATGCAAGAAACAGAACTTACTTAGATAACTTAAGGCAAACAGTGAATTTTTTTTTTTAAAGAGAATTATCAACATAAACTCAAAGGCAGAGGAATGCAGACAGGCCCCAGGAAGGACTAGCTCCAGGGACTGAATACCTACCCTCCAAGCCAGGCCACAGAGCCACCTTATCACTGAGCCCCCACTCTCTGGGCCACATGCTCTCTCACTCCCTCTTCCCTCTGCACATCTCTGTGTAGAGCAATTTTTCTTGTTCCTCTTGTAAAGAGGCTAAACGTGGCTGCCAGGTCCTATTTTTTCTTAGTGCTCAGTTCAGATACTCACACAGGCTAGCTCATGATTTCTGAGGTCCTTTCCAATTTCCTGGGAGACGGGGTCTAATTCTCTCCACACCCTGGACCAATGAACTCTCTCTGCCCACTTAGTAGGGGCTGTAGGAATATGCTTTCTGGATAGTGGTGATTTTAACTAGGGCCATAAAATGACCAAATCCTATTTCATAGGGCTCACACGGGCAGAAGTATGAAGGATATCCAACGTTCAGTGGGTGTTGCATTAACCCAGAAAAGAATTAATAAGAACTTAAACAAAATCAGAAAATCCATCGGGGAGATAATGTGAAAATGAATGTAAGAAATATGAAAGAATCAGAACCCCAAAATTAGATGTAGGGGATGAGAAAAAGAGATCTCTGCTCTAGAGAGGGGAGGATTGGTAGAATTAGTCTTTGAACAGGAGAACCAAGAAGAATAGCAAGTCTGGGTGAGGTTGGATAAAGGAGAAATGTGAACAAAGATATCATAGTTCAACAAAGAACAAGAATCTGAGTACAGATCCTAATGATTTTTTGACTTTGCAATGGTGCAAAAGCGATATGAATTCAGTAGAAACCATACTTTGAATTTTGATCTCTTCCCAGGCAGTACTAGCCACATGCAGTACAAGCTCTCATGTCGCTGGACAGCAGCAGCAGTGCGCCATCCTATTTTTCACTTTCAGCACAGTGTTCAATAAGTTAAACACTTTATTATAAATAGGCTTTATGTTAGACTATTTTGCCCAACTGTAGGCTGATGTAAGTGTTCTGAGCACATTTAAAGCATCCTAGACTAAGCTGTGATGTTTGGTAGGATTAGGTATAATTTTTTTTTTCCTCACTAACCAGAATAAGTAGGTTAGGTTCATTTATTGCATTTTCCACATGCAATGTTTTCCATTTATGATAGGTTTATCAGAATGTAACCCTATCGTGAGTGAAGGACCATCTATATAGAGATTAAGGAGAGAGATCAAAGGTGAGAGGGGAAAGGATGGCTCATAGTGATCAGTTAGAGATGACTCTAACATTGTACTACCCAGCTCAATACCCCTCAGTGGCTCCTATTACTAAAGGACAGAAACCTAATTTCTTATGTATGGACCTTAAAGCTATTCATTGTACAGCCTAGAGCTTTTCTCCAGCCTGAGCTTCAGTCACAACAAGCAATAAAACAAGATACAGTTGCCTGAATGCACCACCCTCTCAGGTCTCTTCTGTGCATTTAGACATCCCTCTTCCTAGAATTCCCTTCCTCCTTCAGCTGCCTGGGCTTCTATTTGTCCTTCAAGACACCCTACCCATCCAGGCCCACATCACACTCTCTTTTCACTTGGTGACCTCCCTCTCCATTCCTCCCTCCTGACCTCTAGCAAACTGCCATATTGCAAGCTGATATTTTGGTTTGTCTCCCCAGAATGTGAACCCACGAATTCAGGAAATGTTGCTTGCATCTCAGTATCCCTGATGCCTAGACAGAGTAACACCTATCAAATGTTTGTAAATAGCTGGAACAATAGCTTAGCCCTTAGCCTCTGCAAAGACAGTACACACAGCCCTGATGGCATTTTTCCCTGACACTGTGGATCCTCCCTCTCTCCTTCCCTCTCTCCTTCTCTCTCTCTCTCTCTCTCTCTTTCTTCTGCTTTCCTGTTACTGCACATTTGTTCTCTGAGTAAGGATAAAGAAAAATGGATTTCTGTTTCAGCCTTTTTGTCAAATTGGCATCCCCATGGCCTTTGCTGACTTCCTGCCATGATCTTTGAATTAAAGTGCCCATTGGCCTTATATAATTGTTGAGAACAAAGATGACAGACTCAATTTAAGTCAATTTAAATATATTTTGGGAGGAATTGAATCTACATGAGCTGCAAATAAGGAAGAGAAAAATTCAGTTGGGTAGACCAAAAAAAAAAGTTGATTTATAGGTTTTAGATTAAAATGTTTAAAAGGTAGATGGACTTAGTCCAGTTGGGCTGGTTTTAAAGAGCACCACCAGACTGGGTGGCTTTGTAAACAACACATTATTTCTCACAGTTCCGGAGGATGGGAAGTCCAAGATCAAGGTGCTAGCAGATTCAGTGTCTGGAGAGGGCCCACTTCCTGATTCATAGAGAGCTGTCTTCTCACTTTAACTTCACCTGGTGGACAGAGTGAGGGAGCTCCCAGAGGCCCCTTTTATAAAGGTGAAAATCCCATTCATGAGGATTCTGCCATTGTGATCCATCACCTCCCCAAAGCTCTACCTCCTCATACCCTCCCATTGGGAATTAGCTTTCAACATACTAAATTGTAGAGAACACAAACATTCAGATCACAGAACTTGGTATACCCAAACACACCCTTTCTCATTTTTTCTTAAGCCAGATTACAATGAAATGGAGAGTATATGAGGTGAAGAAGTAAACAAAAAAAAAAGAAGTGAGACAAAAGTATTATTTCAAGAACTTTAGAAACTAGGCACTGATAACCATGAGGTACAAGCTTAAAAGCAGAGTGGAGTGAAAAGTTGGGGGGGGGGGTGCATCTGTGTGTCTGTGTATGTATGTGTGTTAAAGAAAGATAAGATTTGAGATCTGGGGGGTGAAAGAGAAAATAAAGAAGAAAAGAACTCAAAAGCAACATTGCAGAAGTAAGAGGCCAAAGGAAGGTGAGCCTAGTCTCCTATTTAAGCAAACCAAATATTTTTTCTCTGGTACTCACAGACTTGTAAAGTACACAATTATTGGCCTATTTACCCCCTCTCACTCCCCACCAGCATGGGAGTGCCTTGAGGGGAAAAGATTGTGCCTTGTTCATAGTACCTGACAGACTGAACATTGGAGAAATGTTGAATGAATGAGGATGGGGTGTTCTAGGAGCTTTGAGATGGCGAAGTATGGCACCTTACTAGGCCAAGAAGGGTGTATGGGTGGAAGCTTGAGGAGAAAGAGAACTACTGACCAGAGTAGCCTCTGTTGGGAACTCAGTGGAAAGTCAGTTACCAATGATAGTAGGATTTGGAGGCGCAGTGAGAACCTAGCTGAAGTTTTTGTGCCAGTGGCATCAATTAATACATATAGAAACCCACAGAATTGAAGTTCATGACCTTTTGTAAAGTAAAAAGTAACTCTTTTCACTCCCACAGTCAATAGCTTAATCTGGGAAACAAATTAGGAGTGATCAAATCAGTCTGCAAGACCTCAGGGGCAGAGAGTCTCAGACAGCTGGGGCTTTCCTGAAAGGCATGAAAAGACCAACATTCTGTTCAAGTCCATGATCAAAGGCTTGCCAGGCTCACTCATGAGGAAGAAAATCCACTTAACAGGATTAAGAAAACCTTTGATTTTTAATCTGTTGCCATGTAAAAGTCTGAGTTTTGTTCACTAAATAGAATTAAGTATCAATTAGAATGTTTTTAAAATCTGTATTATGACCACGACTTAGCAATGCTAACTGATATGTGTGGCTAATGGAAAGTCATCAGATATAAATCGAATATGAACTTGAGTGGACTTGCCTCATCTCTCACTCCCTTTCCTGGAATTCCATGATCCCAGACCATCCCAGAATGTTAGAGCTGCAAAGAACCTTGAAGAACATCTAGGCCAATAACCTTATTTTATCAGAAGCCAAGGGTAGAAAAGTGAATTTCTCCAGCCTCCCACTAGGTTAGTGGTAGACCTGAGCCAGAAACACAACTTTTCTCATATTTCCATTGAATGATCTTCCCTCTATGTCATGTTGTGAAAATAAGGTTAAATTATGTTGTGTTCTCTTTTTAATTTGTCAGTGAATCATTCAGTACAGTTCAAAAGTTTTCTGTCCAAAAGAATTAGGTTAAATCATGTTTTCATGCCAAAATGGTAACCTTCAGAGAGCCAGAAAATAGTATTTTCTGGAACTGTTTATTTCCTAGGAGTTTGCAAAAATCATAATTTTACTAAACAAACAGTACATGCTGTAAGAATTCTGAAGGGAAAGATTGTGATTGATGTAGGAGACAGTAGATAGATTATTGAAGAGAGAAGTCTTGAACAGAAAGCCAGGAAGAATGGATTGAACCCATGGGGTATAAGAAAGAGAAGAAGGAATTGCATTCCTGACCAAGATAAAGGAAACTATGATGATGAATGATTCAAGGGAACCTGATTGCCAAATCTGGATTGGAATTAATTTGTTTAGAAAAGTATTTCTCAGAATTGCTCTCAAATATCAATTCCATAGTATGCTCTATTAAAAAAAAAAATACAGAGCCAGGGGAATTTTGTTCAAACAAGACTGAAAAATGCCGTATACCCTCCTTAATGAATCCCAATGCACATTGGCAGTCAAGAAACTTGTTCAGTATTTTTTTAAGTTTGGATTGAAATATAATGTACATAATAGTACTGCTTAATTAATTTTCACCAACTGAACACACTCAGCATTTAGATCATAAAACAGCACCCCAGAAGAGTTGAATCTTTTTTAACACTTTCTGAATTCCATTTGACCATAGAATGATGGAGGTCACCAAACTTTTTCTATAAAGGGTGAAATGGTAAATATTTTAGACTGTGCTGGCCACATGTGGTCTCTGCTGTATATTCTTTATTTTTTTACAACCTTTTAAAAATGTCAAAACCATTCTTAGCTCAAGGGTTATACAGGAACAAGCCACAGCTTGATTTTGAGCTCTTTGCAGACTCCCTGCCATCAGTCCCTCTTTCGTGCTCCTTTTTTTTTTTTTTTTTTACATAATACTTATTAACATGTATTACCTCTGCTTCTGCTAGAGACGTTTTAGAAAATATTGTTTAGAGAAATGTCTTTCAAACATTAAGCATGATCATCAACTGATGGGCAGGTTAAATGTGGATTCCTGGGCCTGAAATCTGCATTTGCCTCACACACCCCAGGTGATTCTGATCTAGACAGTCCAAGGTTCACAAGTGGAGGGAAAGCTGACAATAATGGAAAGACAAGGGTGATGATGACCTTGGGGTTGAAGATCAAAAGGTGGCCATGTGCAATGAGAAAAGAGAGGGAGGGTAGAGCTCAATCATCTCAGAGAACATTTTCAAAGCTTATTTAGGGGGAAATGCCCATCTTCCTTAATAATGGACAATGGAAGAAGGCTTTCAAGAGAGAGGGGGCAACCATAGCCCCTGGCCCCCAAGATCCCCTGTGCCATGGGAATGTCTAAGTCAGCCTCTCTGCCACTACCATAGACTGGTAGGGTGGGGCGTTCCCCTTTCCTGAACTCCTTTTGGTAGAGCTGAGCAAGGAGAGGCCTTCACTCAGGGCTTCGTTGAAGACTTGTAGAAAACAAAGAGAGCAGCATGTAACTAAACTGTCAAGGTTTTGCTCAGCTCTTTGGCAGGCTTTATCCTGCAGAGCTTGTAGGCTCTACCTCATCGCAGCTTCCAGCTTGTTTCTAGGGTGTGGGTGACTTGAATGCAGAAGTGTGTTAGAGCCAGCTCATCCCAGCTGCCAACTGTATCTCTTCCCAATTCCTTGTGCAGTGAGTGGCTTCATGTTGGTAGCCTGAAATTAGTTGTAGTGGGAGTATTTACACCATGAAAATTAGTTTTTTTTTTTAAAAAAGTGTTGTTTATTTATTTTATTTTTAAGAGCTAGTTGTTACCAGTTACGAGCACGTCATTGTTTCACACCCACCACTCAGTGCGTAACATCTCCGTGGGTGAAAGTGCGGGCTATGTGTTAAAAACAGACCATGTTTCGAACCTCAGGATCATTTGTTACTAGCTGTGAAACTCTTAATCTCTCAGGGTCCAGTGTACCCTGCTGTAGAAATGGAAATAATAAGCCCTTCCAGTTTATGGCTGGGAGGATTAAAAGAAGGACTCTATGAAGAATGCCTGACACATGTTAAGTGTCCACAGGTGGGTCAGATATCTTACCACCTTAAAGCAGAACCAAGAGAGGCCCTGAGAGAGATTGGAATTCTCTATCCCTCTTGCCTAAAGCCTTCCAGGCTTCATTTTTCTATCTGAGAACGCTGTCTCTTCCGCAAGTGACTGGCAGTGAGAATATCCTCAGAGAGCTCTCATGCTGCATACAGGACCTTTTCTTATAGATTAAATTGACTTCTCCTTTCAGGCTACAACCCAATAAAACCCAGTTTAGCCCAAAAGGGACACATGTATGTAGTAGCAGGTGGGGTATGTTTTATAGCAGCTCTAAACCCATCATCATGCCTTGCCTAGAGCACGTTCTACTCTATTTTCTAAGGATAAAGGGCTCAAGGAAAGACCCTGCGTCTGGTTCCCCTTTGTATATCATCAGTTGAAGAAACACTGGTATAACAACTGAGATAGCAATTAGCAACAAAGTATGTAAAATTTTCCTGGCTCTTGGTACAGATTTTACTTTTCTGCCTAAGTAAGTGTAGAACATTCGCCATCCAATCAAGCCATTCCCAGGTGTCTGAGGATGATACAAGGCCTCCAGGTCCTCATTGTCAACAGCAGTTCTCCCCAGCTGATGATGTAGCTGGAGGAGAAGACAACTGCACTGAAGCTGTATTAACCATGCAACGGCTCTGAGATACTATTTAGAGCAAATCCCTGAAATCCTGTTGTTTTCTTATTTGCCTCTCCTATGGGCTAGAAGATTCACAGTGGATTGTGAGTTCCACAATCCAAGTTGATTAAGGTTTTGAAAGCCAGATCTTATTCATCTGCCTCTCGCCCTGCCATGACTGGGTAAAAGCAGAGCTGTGGGACCTGCTGGTTCCCTCGCTCTGTCCCTTCCAGTCTTCCTCCAAAGCCCAAGGGTCTCCCATGTTTCTCTAAGCATTTCTCCTACGTCTGCTCTAAAGGGGGAATGAGTTTTCTCCATAGGACTTTAACTGATTTAAACCAAATAATTAATACATAACACATAGCCTCAGATATGCGAGCTATAAGATCAACATGTCACTTACTTCATTAGCTATAATTAAGTACAGGCAGAAATTCTTTTCAGTTGTGTGTTTCCCATAGCCCTTGATGTTTAGAATATAAGAATAACTTTATTTGGATGAAAAAAAGTATTCAAGAAAATCTTCTGGAAAATCAGGCTTGGAAAAAAATTCAGATATCACCAAGAAATAGCTTTCAAGGGATGAAGAGTCCAATACTTAATGTCCAACTTTTAGTCAACAAAGACCTGTCAAAGCCTACTAAACACATGGCATCGTGCCAGGTGCTGGGAGTCCCCTGGCCCCTGAGGGACTTATATTCCAAGGAGGAAGCAACACTAAACATTGCTTACACGAATACAGATGTGATGATAAATTATAGTAAATAGCATGAAGGAAAAGTACAAAGAGCTACAATAGAAACTGTTTTAGGTCCACAGGACTAAGAAATTGTTCTTTGAAGAAGGGACATTTAAGCCAGGATTTAAAAGATGAGGAGTTGGCCTGGGTGGCACAGAGAACATTTTAGAATAAAGGAACACCGAGAGCAAGGTCCCAAGGTAGAAAAAAGCAAAGAGGGGAATCGAAAGATCAGTGTGCCTGAAGCACAGAATGAGGACAGACAGGCACGCCCATGCCATGGGGACATTAAGGATTCTGGCCGCCATACTAAGAGCAATGGGGAGCCAGGAAAGGGCTTCCAGGAACAAGTGGCATCATCAACTTTGTATTTTTAATGATTATTCTGGCTATTGTGTGGTGAATGGGCTGGAAGAAGGAGGCCAAGGGGGTTTGGGGGAGGTCGGTTAGGGGACATTGCTGTCATCTAGGGGAGTAATCTCAACGTGCTCCCAAGCACCAGGGCATGGAAGGAGCAGTCTGAACAAGGGAAAATTCTATGCAACAGTTGGCACCTCTTGGTAAACTAATAATAAACTCTTCTTCCTGTGGAGGGGGAAAATTCTAATTGAATAAGAGCTTCGAGAACTGCAGGGGGAGGAGCTGTGTGCTGCCCATCAGACCATGACCTGCAGCTCACTGACAAGAGATTTCTGCAGTGCGAGACCCAGTGTCCACAGAGAGTCCCCTGGCAGGGCTTGGGTGACCAGCTACCGACTGTTCCAAATCATTTCTAGTGGGGCAGATGAGTACCACATGGTGACTTGAACACAGCTCTTGCCTTTGAGTGAGGGAAGGAAACACCAGGCAGAGGAGGAAGGGGCACCGGCAGAGACGATTTTGAGTCAGACAGTAGGTGAGGCCGTGTATTAGCCACGTGACCTTGCACAGGCTGCCACCTCTTGGACACCGGTTGCTTCATCTTACTGCACAATGGGACTAACACACCCGCCTCATAGGGTTTTGTGAAGGTTCATGTAAAGTGAATGAGTTATTAACAATATGTAGAAAGCATCATTTAGTTCTGAATCTGGCCCTGGGATGTCCTTAATAAAGGGTGGTTGCTGGTTTCCTTATCTGAGCCGTCCCATGGACTACCAGGGAGTTTGGACCCAGGCTCATGTTTGCCATTTAGTCTTTGTGACTTTGGGTAAATTTAATAACATTCTCTGCATCTTAGTTTCCTTGGCTTCCTGTTCTAATGGGGATGGATGAAAAAACTTACCCGAAAAGGTGGCCATGGAGATTAAATAAGTTAATGCTATTCACTTTTATTTCTCCTTCCACTTGCACACAGGGAGGTGCACTAGAGCAGCCTTTTCTCAAAACAAGCCAGTGAGCTGCAAAGGCAGTAAGTGGAGGGAACTGAAATGCGATAAGTAGGAGTGCGGATCCGAGGACTTGGAGATATTCAGGTAACAGCCTCACTCCATACTTGCATCTCCCTGCACAAAGAGGATAAAGATTATCCAGAGTGAAGCTGAATCATTCTGTGAGTTATCCCTGGAGAGAGCCTAATTAGCATTTAAAGAGATGCTGGAAATGGATATTGCTGATAAGGTAAAACCTTACAGCGTGATACTCTGCACTAAAAATGTGCATCCTGCTCTGACAAGGAAAGAAAGGAAACCACCACAAGTCATTTTCCTGTTTTTCAACTGAGGAAGCGTGGCTTGTGCTTGTTCTGCCGGTCTCAGACCTGTCGACAAAAACCAAGCTTGCTCTGGCTGGTGAGATTTTATTTGCTTATTCGACACAGTTGTGGAACACCCCTATTTGTCAGGCACCTTGCTGTAGATAAATGAGACATGATGTGGACCTCAAGGAGTTCACAAGGGCAAGGGCAGATGGTGCAATGTGGTGTCTGAAGACCTCAGGGCTAGTACACGGAGCTGCAGCGGCCCACGCACAATTACAGGGGAATTGTTCAAGAGGGAACATTTGCACCGCAGCCCAGATTATGAATAGGAGAAGGGAAGGCAAAATGGGCACTTGGAGCAGGGTGTTGCACAAACATCATCAATTGAATTGGGGGAAAACGGCAATGAAAGTGGAGAAAACAGCATGGGCAAAGGCAGAGAAGTGTGGAAGGGGGTCTCCATCCTGAGCTGAGCCACATGACATCCCCAAAAAGAAAATGCAGCTTGGCAAATCAGAATGGGAGGAGAGCAGCATTGGTTGGTCTTCATACCAAGGCAAGTTAGGGATGAAATAAATCTAAAAATAGCAGAGCTGGAGGGCTGCATAAACTAACTGGTCAGGCTCTCAAATGAGGGAAAACTAGGAATCAGAGAAGTGAGGGCACTTGTTCAGTGTCACACAGCAGCTAAGTGGCAGAGCCAGGACTAGAAGCCAGGTTTCCTCTTTGCCACCCAGGCCTGGATTCCTTTCCACTAACTTGAGCATTCCTGCGGGGCAAAGATGTCCAGGCTGGCCAAGAAACTGAGAGGTGTGCTGTGCACTAACAGCCCTGAGTCAACAATACCCTCCAGGCCTCCTGTTTGTATCAAGGGGTGAGAGAGAAAGGAAGGAATGCAAGCCCAGACTCACTCAGGACCCAACCTACCAACAGACTTCCAAAATAATACCTAACATTGGAAACAATCTAAACATCCAAAACTAGGAGAGTGAGTAAATAAACAATAATGAATTCACTCAATTGAGTGAATTATTTCTTGGGTATTAAAATTTTTACAAATATAACATTAAAATACCTATGGATAAAATATTAAGAGAAAAAGTGTAAAGTAATAATAATATAGTGATACTATCTAAAAGACAAAAATAGAAAAAGTAACAGTAAAGACAAACCAAAAATGTGATAAATGATTGTTTTGGTAAATGATGATGAACTAAAAGTGATTTTTAAAATTTTAATTAGTTTTTTCAAATTATCTTTAATTAGCCTGTTTTACCTTTACAATACTAAGATATATATACTTATATAAACTATACACATATAAACTAACACATATAAATAAATATCTAAATATATATAGAGAGATGGAAATTATATTTTTCACTTCACCTTCTTTCATTGAAAATAGCAGGCTAGTTATGTTTAAGGTCAGCTAAGTCAAGGGACAATCCGTGTGCTTAGTTAGTTGCTTCTGTGTCCAGAATTGTGCCACATACTATGGAAGATGGGGGAGTAGGAATAGAAGATACCAAATTGTGCTCAAGAGTCTAAGCAAAACAAGACTGGTACAGGTGCAGCTTGGTGAATAGCAGGTCCTCATTAACTATTCAATGAATGAATGAATGAATGAATGAAAATAGGTCCATGAGCAGGACTGTCCGTGAGGATGTCAGGAACATCCTCACTCCATCCACTGAGGGGAATAGCTTGGAACTTATTTTCCAAGAATCCCATTATAGATGGTCCTGGGTTGGTTCTGACAAAGAGAGGATCTTGAGGGAGTTTTGGAAGACTAAAGAGAAGAAAAAATTTATTATTTCCCAGGGATGCTGTTTGTAGGCATGTAAGCACTGGCAGAAGGCAAACATTTGGGATATCACCCCAAGAATTACCCCTTTTTGGTACTGCAAAGTGTTGAATCAGCAGCCATGGCACCCAGCACCTCTGGGAAGCCTCCTGGGAATAAGTCACCTTGGAGAGGCAGCTGCTGGGGTCAGCGGGACAGCTTCCCTGAGACCTCTGCGCTCTGATTTTTCTGAAAGCAGAAATCTCCATTTTCCAATAGCCATGGAAATCTCTAATTCCTTGTATTAAACATCGTCCTGCTTGAAATACCTAGAGCAGCTTTGGTTCTAACCAAACCCTGACTGATTGATATGGGCCACATATAATGAAAAATCAGAGTAAGTGGACCTTGCTATTGCACAAGGAATAGTAATGTTGGCAACATCTGAATCCTGGGATCCATTCTAAGCCTGATGAACCAACCCGACGTGTGGATTATTTGTGTGTGGATGAATAACTCCACTTTCCCTTCCTGCTTGCTTCATTCAACTATGCCTTCAATTCTTGCTTCACCCACTCAAGTTTCTTATCTCTAACGCTTCTGCCTCTTCACCATCAGGACAGATGAGAAAATCATTTCATGGTTGCTGTTTTTTTCTTTCCCCAAACAACTGCTAATAAATATCAATTCTCTCCAGGAGGGTTTTACATGGGCAATTAACAGTTTGGTTTCCTGGAAGTGGTGGCCAATGTCCTGAAATAAGCCTCAGGAAATTCTTACCAAGTCATTGAGTCATCTTCAGCCCAGACCACCTGTTTCCTGGGACACCTTCCAGATGAATCCAACCCCTGCATCTATGGGGCCATAGGAACAATGGCCCAAAGCCCATGACAGTCCTGTAAACTCACTCAAGGTGGAGGGCAATTTGGGCCATCGCATTCATGTTCATTATTCCTCCTTCTACACACACGTGCTAAGTATCTAGTATGTGCCAAGCACTGGAGGTGGGTAACAGAGACCCAGTAGCAGCAAAACATGGTCTCCATCCTTGAGGAGCTCAGTGTCTAGGGTAGCAACAGATGTTAAATCATAATCATAAAAAGGTGCTTCTTTTAGAGTCAAATAATGTTTTAACCTAAACACGGTTACACAAATAAAAATAAAAACCAAGTGACTAAAGATTGAGTGCTGAGTAGAAGTAATTTTACTTCCAGGCAGGAAATATCCAGCAGACTACTGAAGTTCTAAAAGAGGTGGGTTGGGGGAAAGGAAATGAAATTGGTATTTTTAAAGCTGAAGAGCTACAACTCTCTCTGTTCCATTTAATAAAGCAAAGGCTCCAAATGCCATTTGTTAATGATGACATTTGGACTTACCCCTCAGTTGCATGTAAGTGCCACGATGGCCACGGTGGTCTCTGCTGTGTACACATGCACCTACCTTGGGACTGTGGCTTTCAGTTGCCTCTGCTCCTTACCTTGAGTCGTCTAATTTGAGATTATGGCTCCCCATTGTCATTTTATCAGCAGTCAGGTTTGCACAGTTGGCAGCAGGTTAGAGGGCATGTCAAGGCTCATTCACAGGATAACAATATAATGTATCTTCCCAACCAGGATACTGTTTAAAGAGTGCTAATAAATACAATAAAAGAACACAACAGCTGTAACCTGGGGCTGCCCCAAGGAGGGTAGTCACCTTCCTAAAGGGGAAGCAAAAAGGACACAATGTGTGTTGAGCTTCTGTGTAACATTTTACCAGCTGTTCGCATGTGTTTCCCCCCATTTTAATCCTCACAACAACTTTATGATGTAGATGTTACTTACTCTCATTTTACAGATAAGGACCCAAGGCTCAGTTAATTGAGTAAATCGCCTAGGGTTTGAAAAGGTAATAAGAGGTGAAGCCATAATCTGAACTCAAGTCATTGTGATTCTGCTATCCATTCTCATCACAGCCATTACACTGGCTCCAAAAACGGTGGCATCTGTTTTGGAAGGCCCACACTGAAGTTGGGCCAAAAACACAGGTTTTCATTAACAAGTGTGGTGTGATTGCTTACTGCTGTGTTCTACTACTTTGTTGAAATTCAACCACTGATTCAATTTAATTCAACACATTTAGGCTGGACTTGGCACTGTGGATACACAAAGAGATGGTCCCAACCCTGAAGGGTCTCTCAAAACAGGGAAAAGACAGGAACATCCATAATTACAGAATAGTATGATAGGTGCCGGGACAGAGGCACTCCCAAGGCCTCATGGAATCACTACCAGGAGCGTCTCAACCAGTGAGGGCAGGAAGGAAGGCTTCTCAACGGAGGGGACTCAACACAAGTATAAAGGATGAGTAGGAATTGGCAGAAAGAATCAGGACCAAAGCATAGAAAATGCCATGTGCAATGGAACAGTGACATACAACAGCCTTTTAAGGAAAGAGAAAAATACCAAATAATTCTATTCAGCTGCAGGAAAGGTGACAGAACCCACACAACAGGGCTCAGCGGCCTAACCTGGTCCAGTCCACTCAGCCTTTCCCAGAAGATGCCAGCCATGCTGACATGCCAGCCATCGTCCCCCAATCAAAGTGAAGGGACAGCAGCAAGCACATGACTTTGGACCATAGGAAAACTTCCTGGAGGCTTTCCTTCCATAGCTATTTTTTAAAAATCTTCATTCAGCTGAAGTTGCTAAAGTGGTAGCTTATAAGTTGAGGTTGCAAGGGCCATCTTGCTACTGGGTGGAGAAAGCCTATCTGCGACTAAAGCCAAGGGAAGGAGACACTGAGAGAGACACGCAAAGAGAAACAGAGACAGAAAGATCACCCCAAGGACAAAGCTTGGAACCCTGGACCCAGGCATGCCTGCGATTTGCTATTTACACAGCTTGGAATTTCCAGTTACATGCACCAATAATTTTGTTTTCTTGCTTAAATTCAATGGGTTCTTTGTCCTTAAATTCACTGTCTCAGACAGTGAGTCTGAGATACTTCTGGGCCACCCAAATGGGTATCCAAAATATGTCTACAGCTCAAGAGACAAGTCAGGAGGCACCAATAAATCTGGATATTGCCATGGGAATGTTATTGTCAGTGGGAGGTACATGGCTGAAAGAGCAGTGGCCTGCTCTTCGTGGGGTACACAACCAAGCCCTAGGGAGAACAGTGAGGGGGAAGCCAACCAACAGGACTGAGGAGCTGTCAGGGAGGTAGAAGAAAAACAAGGAGAGGAGTTTATGCCAGTAGTTGAAGGAGGGCAGCACCAGAGAAGGATTGCTCAGCAAAATCAAACATCACAGAGAAGAGAAAAAAATTACCATCTTTTAGAAAAATTGGGGAAAATACCACATTCCCTCACTCCCTCCCCAAGACAATACGATAGAGTAAGATAATTGCCATAAAGAGGGGTCAAAGTATAATTGGAAGTCAAAGGCCAAGTTCTATTACCATTTCTGTTTTCATCTTATTTGACTTTAACACTTTTTTACCATGTTGACGAATCCCTCCTTCAAAATCTCTTCTTAATTTTGGTGCTACCACTGTCTCCTTCCTCTCTATGTTCTTCTTGTTCCCACCTTCTCAGGACTCCTCAGTGATACCTCATTTCTAACCAGCCTCTTAAATCTCAGTGTTTCTTAGGGGTGTAGGGCTCTTTTCTCTTCTTACTATACACTCTTCCTGGGCCATGTAATTCATTTTCTGACTCTGCAAGAGCCCATGACTCTTAAGCCCCTAATATAATACAATACCAGGGTCCCCAAACCCACATATACAGGATAGAAGCTGCTGAAGTTGTTCAGTACAGAAAGAGAATCCTATCCTCTGAACAGACCTCAGCTGTGTTCATAGAGGATTACAAAGAAAAAAGAATTCCCATGGCAGGGGAACCAGTGACCATCAGGGCCACCTACAGATGTGCATGTTGAGCACTGCACAAAGACATTCAGCTGAATGGTGAGCAAAGGCTGAAATCCAGCCTGCACCCCACTCTCCAAGCCCACACTCTGCCACAGGGCTGGTGTACCTGGGAGAAGGGTTGTCTTGTCTTCATGAGCACAAAGGCACTATCTGCTTGCCAAAGCCATGCACCAGTATGGCCGCAACCACCTAGAGGGTTCACCCTTTTCTAGTTTACATAATATAAAGATGAAGTACGGACCAACAGTGAACCTGGGAACCCAAGAAACAATGAATAGGGACCATTCTTCTAGAAAGCAGAACAGGAGGCTAACAGATGAAATGACCAAGGAATTTTCTCCTCTACGATAGTAGGGAGTCTTTAGAAACCCTGTCTAGGTGGATTGATCATTGTTTCAGACCAGCGACTGTGCTATGTTTCCTAATTTCTCCCTTTCTGACTCTGTTTATAGTGGTTATCCTGCTCCTGCTCCACCCTTGTATATCGAGTATGTTGAGAGATACAGAGGTGACTTGTCCTTGTAGTATTTAGGTCACTAACCCTTATAGATATAGGCACTAGGAGAACCTTTTTGTTCTAATATTTGGTCTTTGACCCCAGTTCCCAGCACAAAAATTCCGTGTCTTTGGTAATTTCCCGAGTGATAGGAGCGTCTGACACAGAGCTCCTAAACCCCTTGGAATTTCCTGGGTGATAGGGTCATCTTTTGTTCTAATGAGGCAGCTCTTGGTGGGCTCCTACATAGTCTCAGGATGGGGCTGGTTGCTGGGGAGGAACCAACCCTGTGAGTAAAGGGTTGGAACTTTCAGCCCCACCCCACAGCCTCCAGGGAGAGGACAGGGGCTGAAGGTTGAGCTGATCACCAGTGGCCAATGATTTAATCAATCATGCCTACACAATGAAGCGTCCATAAAAACCTAAGAGAACAGGGTGCAAAGAGCTTCCTGGTTGCTGAACACATGCTTTGCCCTATGCATCTCTTCTGTCTGGCTGTTCATCTGTATCCTTTGTAATATCCTTGATAACAAATGAGTAAGTGTAAGTAAAGTGTTTCCCTGGGTTCTATGAGTCACTCTAGGAAATTAATCAAACCTGAGGAGGGAATTATAGGAACCTCCAATTTATAGCTGGTTGGTCCAAAGCATAGGTCTCACAACTTGGGGCTTGCTATTGGCATCTGAAGTGGACAGCAGTCTTGTGGGACTGAGCCCTTAACTTACAGGATCTGACTCTAACTCCAGATGGATAATGATAGAATTGAATTAAATTATAGGACACCCAGTCAATATCTGCTAAAGAATTGGTTGTTGGTGGGGAGAAATCCCCACACATCTGGGTTACCAGAGGTGAAGGGTTCTGTGTTGTATTGAGTGTGAGCATAGGAAAAGTGTTTGGTTTTCCCTATCTCTTACACGGAACTGTCCATCATGCAGAGATCCTGATTTTCAAATTGGTCAAGACTTTGGGGTTGTCTACCATTGAAAGAGGGTAAGTGTGCTCTGTGTAAAAGGACAAGGGAGTTTTGGTAGATAGAGGGTGCACTGAGGCCAGGTACAAGATATTAGGTAAAAGATTACATTTCCTGGCCTCCCTTGCATTTACATGTAGCCATCTGATGATACTTCAGCCAATAGTATGTAGATAAAAGTTGTTGAGTGGGACTTAAAAAGAAGGTAGACAGCTGCAGGCATAGGCACTTTTTTTTAACATTCTACCCTTTCTCCTCCTCCTTGGCTGGAATGCAAAGATGATGACTTGTGCTCCAGCAGCAATATTTGATTATAAGACAATTCCAAGGTGGAAGATACTTACTAACACAGTGAAGCATGAAAGATAGATGGATTCTTTGGTCCCTAACAAACACCATGCAACCAACATACCAGCTCTTTAATGTTAAGTACAATAAACTTTCATCTTGTTTAACCCACTGTTTCTTCTGGTCTTTAACTGGAAAGTTTCTTTTAGTAGCTAAATGTAATTTCTAACAAATATACTATAACTAATGCATAAAATCCCCAAATTTATTTACTGATAGTTGAGATCTCTCCCGTTAACTCCAAAGCTGCTCTCGAGCTGGATGTGCCAGCTGTCTCAAACTCAACTCTCAAAATCAAACTCTTTATCACTTTGCCCATCTCCATCCCCCACTGAGTCTGTTCCTCAACTTTTGTGGGGGGAGGCGATGAGGAATGAAGAGCTGACAAGCAACAAACCCTGGACACTTGGTCTTGGGAAAGGGATGTATACCAAGACTGGCCACTTGGAGTAAAACCCTGTTGAGAACTCACCTCAGGTGTGGCTTGCTCTAGACCAAGGGTCTAAGGGTATGTAAATATCTGTCCTGAGCAGGGGAGGCGGGAATAAAAGCCTGCTCTCAGGAGGTCCCAGGTGTTTTTTTATGAGAGTGAAAAAAGTATGAGTTTTTAGTTCGAGAAATGATCTTGGAAGAAATATTGGAAAAATTCTTAATTAAGTACCTTCATGTCTATGTGTCCATTTGGGGCTCACAAAAGCTTATACGGTAGGGATTGATATTGCTCCTATTTTTCAAGCGAAGAGATTGAGGCACTGACAGGTAGAGTCCCGCTAAAAAGAACATCCTTCACAAAGGTGTCAGGATGCCAGGCTTTCTACCCTAGAGCTGTGTGAATGTCAGTACTCCTGAAGCCGAAGAGATAACACATAAGTCATTAAGAGCTTAAGTGGCCAATCGTCCATGTGATCTTCTTGCCTCCCAGTCACATACTTACCCATTCATTCATTTGTTCTTCCTTTGTTCAGTCTCAAACAGGAATTTAGTGGCTCCTGCGTGTCAGGTCCTCTGTCCTTGGCCATGTGTGGGAGAAACAAGGAGAGGGGCCCGCGTGTCCACATTGGCACTAATAGGGCAAAATGGCACACATGGGAAGTGGTGGCGGAAGGGAGATTAAGGGAGTGGGCAGAATTTAATTGTGACTATATCTAAGCTTGCTTTTCTTTACATTTAGGCTCTTACCTGATTGAATTTCAGAACCCTAGAGTTTATGTTCAGAATGTCTTCTAAAATCAGCGCATACAGCCCTGCTGCGCCTGCAACACGCTCTCCTTGTGAACAACACCGGCCCTCCTCAGGCACAGCCTACGTGTCCAGAACATTCTCCCAGCTGGCAGGAGGCAGGGAGTTACAGGGCCCGGTTCTAACTTCAGTTCTGCAAAGAGAGAGCTGAGTGGCTTTGGACAAGACACACCTTGTGTGAGTCCACTTATCCCAAGTGAAGTCAGCAAGAAAGTGAACCTACTGCCTCAGGATTTGGGGGAAACACTGGGTCAAGCACTACACAAGGGGACATTGTTGGCAATGGTGCCAGACTTGTGAGCTTCTGACCTGATAACCCTTGTTCCTTGCTTTTTTAAAAATTTTGCAAGTGCCTGCACATCTCTTCATTAGATCCTTATATCTTCCCTTCGAGACAGGCATCTATTCCCAGTCTATTCTGAAAGCAAAGTTTTAGAGAGGTTTGTAGGTCAGCCAGGGGCCTCAGAGCAAGTCGGTGGAGAAGCTAGAAATCAGACTCGGGACCTTCAGCCAGGGATCCAGTCATCCTCCCGTCCTTCTCTCCACACTGACTGCATACTTCTGCGTGCCAGGCACAGCGATAAACTGGGCCCGGAGCTGCTGGCAGAGAGGTGCAGCCTGGGAGGGGAGAGGCAAGTCAACAGCCAGTTACCCCGTGACAATGACAGTGCTATGCTGGGGTAGCCAGTGAGCCCCAACCTCCATTCCCTCCAGGAGCCTTTGCTTAAAGGGGCTCAGAACCCAGAAGGCCTCCCCACAGCACACTAGGTGCTGGGGGAATTCGGGAATTAGGTGTTAAATTGAGGTGTAGACTTGCTTCCATTTTAATCCTAGCTGCTGGAGAAAGCTGCCTGAATTTCTGGAGGAATTTTTATTCTCTTCCTTCCAGGTCATTCTGAGTTTTCTTTATCATCTCATTTTTAACTATGTAGGTTATTTTTCCCAGCTCAAATCTGTTCCCAACATCAAAGTTGTTGAAAATATTTTTGGATACTGTTATGGTAAATGTCATGAGGTAAAAATGTTGTCATCTTAACAGCTGGCCTGAGGCTGCTTCTTAAGGAGGTAACTACCTCAGTTTTGAGAAAATACTTTGATAAGTAACTTGGGGTAGAAGGCGAGACTGACAGGAACCTTGGCTACAAAGCCACTGGCTAAAAGGTAAATAAGAATTAGGTTTGCTCTGGAGGGGGGGAGGGGAATGAAACAGAGGGAAGGAGATTGAAAGGAGGAGGGAAAGGAGAGAGCATTTCGACTACGATAGGTCTGTGTGTGAAGATTAAGTGCAGGTTACTGGCTGTCCCCAGAGTAATGTGGAGCCCATATCCCGACCCCAGAGATAGTTTAGTGCCAGAAAATTCTGAGAACGGGAATGCTGGACGTCCAACTTGAGAGTGTTTCATTGCTATGATGTAAACCTGCTCATCTCCCTCCAAAATTTCAGCAAACTCTATTATGAACACTGTGTGTGAGTGTGATTTCTTTTTTTTCCTAAAAGCTTGAAGCAGGGGCTGTTTCTTGCCAGGATCAATGTCATGAAGCAGAAGTGTCCCTGAGAAGATGAGCTGCTCTCATCCCCTGGGAACTTGAGAAACTTAAGGGACAACTTTGGACTTCTGCAAACTCTAGTTTGCGGAGTCCCAAGTTGACAAGTGAATTAAATAAATGCTAAGCAATTAATTAAACAAGTGACTAAGGGTGCTGGAACAAGAATGTAACTTGATACTACCCTGCCCAGGAGCAGGTCAGCACTGGGTGCCCTGCAAGTGCTTTCTCAAGGGTTGTCTCATTTGATCCCACACCACCACCTCTGGGAGGCGGCCTGGATGGAGAGGCTGGTGCCTATTTCATAGGTGCAAAAGAGATGCCCTCTTTCCGTGTCCTTTCAGGCCTGAACTCTCCCAAGGAGAGAGCAATTCAGCTCCCAGCTTCTCCTCCCTGAGGCTGGCGAGAGCCCCTAACACTCTGGATTCGAGACAAAGCGCCCGAAGCGGGCCTCATTCCCACTTCCCAGCAGGCCCTAAACTCTGCTAATCATCTTTGCTGTGCTCCAGGCTACTGTCCTGTCCCTCAGCACTAGGGCCCTGGGTGGGATTCACGGAAGGAACTATGCCTCTACTCATGCTTTTCTCTGCGTTTGTCTGAAGAGTCAACTGCTTGTCCTCAGAACTGCCAAGGAAATATGCTTCCTTCGGGGTTCAAGGCCCAAAATACTGTGAGCAGATGCAGCTCTCCTCTGTTTACTGTTTCTTGGGTTCCTCTTTTAGAAGGATTCTCATCCTGTGAGTTTTCTTCCGTGTAACAGAAGGTATTTTAAGCTTTTTGGGGTGGGCGGATGGGGCTCGGGGAGGATTAAGCACCTATGTCCTGTGTCAGAAACACCTCAAAAGCATCATCTCTTCCAGAACCTTGCACATACCGGGTTAATATCCATAACTATAGGAATATAAGAGGGTTCTAATCATTGTTGTTTGTGCTTGAGCATGAAACAGACAAAAGTAAACCCGTCTGTTTCCGTGAGCTCACGTGCAATCAGAGTAAGAACTGTGGTTTCCCAGTGAAACAGCCTTTGGGAAGTGGACAGTCCAAACAGACTGTGCCAAGAGCTGTGCTACCCACTAACAGTTTACCCACAGAGCCGAGGCATCCAAGAGGAGAGAAGCCTCTGTTGGAGACAAGAGTCCAAGACGGCTCCAGAAATGAGCTGGCACATGCAGTTGGCCTCAGAGGCGCCTAGCTCACCTGCCTGAGCACATCTGGTATCCTCTTTGCAAGAGGCTAACCTGAATCTCCCTCCAACATACTGTGATACCCATCTCTTGCAAGTCATCTGTTGCTTAGAGAAAAAGCCAGGCGGTGGCGTGGTTATAAATGACAGGCAGATGCACGACATATCTGAGGGCAGGGTTGGGTGCAAGGTGGCAGGACTACAGGAGGCTGCCTAGAAAATACATTTTTCAGATCTGGGACTCTAGGTATATACCACTGAAGCACTGACTCCATGAACGAGACAGCTGATAATTCACTTGTACCCCATCTGGTCCAAGACTCGGGCCGCCCCAGTACTTCCTGCTAGCCCTACTACTGGCCAGACAGGCTGCCTGGGAGAGGGGGCATCCCCAGTCTGGCCAGGCAGGCGTCACCAAGCCAGATTCTCTACCCGGAGCTGGAGCCCAAGGGGTGCACGCTGACCAGCATTTGTGGAGCACGGGCGCCACCTGGTGACCAGGTCTAGCATGACCGGCATGATTAGCACCCAGTGGACCCCAGGAACAAGCCTGTACAGCAGGGATCATGATGGTAACTGTCACAGTGACTGTAATGATGTCAGCACCACACCAAGACCACACATCTTTCCAGCCAGCCTGCACTCTGCTGTCTCTACGTTTTGCTCAGACAGATCTGTCTCATAACCATATTAACAACAATAATAAAGGTAGCACCTCCAAAAATAAGACTCTCCACCATGTATTGGACATTACCTACTTTATGCCATACACTGAGCTAGGCACAAGGGATTAAAAATTACCAAGATATGGTCCCTTCCTTCAAGGGAATCGTATGCTCTGATAGTTACAATTAACCAAAACATAAGACATCGGTGGCAAAAAAATTTCAATAAGCTATGGAGCACAGAGAAGGTGATAACTCACTGACCCCAGGAGTTGTTTTTAAGATATCATCAAGGATGGACAAGGTTTAAGCAAGTGACAAAGGGAAGGACCCTCCAAGCAAAGGAATGGGCCAGTGAAAGCACACAGTGGGTCCAGGAAACAGCACGTGTAGCTACAGATTTCGCAGGGCACAGATGTGGGGATACAGGAACAGTTAGAACTGGAAGAATAATTTGTGATGTAAGCCAGATGCTGGGTTTGAGCTGTTCTCCTGAGGGCTAAGATAAGTCACTTAAAGGTTTGAAGTGAGGAATAACAAGGTTGGTTTTTATAAACATCTATTTAAGAGGTAAGTGTGCAGGAAAACTGGTTAGAGAAACTGGCTGCAGCATTCCAGCGACAAGATAATCCACCCAACATTCAACAGACATTGCCAGGCCTCTTACGTGCCAGGTGCTGTGCATACAAAAACCCCTTCCCCTGTGAAACCTACACTCTGGAGCATGATGAGGGAGTGGGTAGGACAAATATAGAAGAGGCAGACGCAAGATACTGCAGATGAATTTCCAGAATTTTGATGGCCAGTGGGTAGGAAAGGAGGAAGAGTAAAAGGTTTCCCCTAGGTGACAGGGAGGGATGTTGAGGCCGCCCAAGGCTGAAACAGAGAAAAAAGGGCAGGTGTGAGAGGAAAGGAAATGAGTCCAACAAGCAACTCTGAAGCAAAAGTTCTGAAGCCACAAACTCAACATTACATTGTAACAACCTACCTCTCCCATACCATGAAAATTCAGACTACATTCCCTAGAAAATTCTCTTAGAGGTTAAAATGGTGTTGAAGTAATTGGCAAATATAAATCTCTATAAACAGAAACAGTTTTCCTGGACAGAAACTCAACAGTTCAAGTTCCAAAGAGGAACGATGACCTGCCTAGGAAGAGGCTGATCATAATACCAAAAGGCACAATCCTGAATGCCATAATCCCAAAAGGACAAAGTCCCAAAAATGTCATTCTGGGAAAAAAATTATTTGAAAGATATTTATTTACATTTTTAGAGGGTTTATTGAGAAACATATAAAAACAAAACAGAACACTTCACAGGCCAACTTTACACAATAAACTAGGCAATAACACTCATTAGGTATACTAATGACAGTCTCTGGGGTAAAACAGTTATGAGCAGACAAACCATATAAAGAAAGAGATCACAAAGGGAAATGTACGAACACATCATGATGGTTGGTAATTGCATGCACCCAGATTTATAACTGCAGTCACCTGAAATACTGTACCCATACACATCTCCTTAAATCAAACAATTTCTGAATAAGACAATAACAGGTTCCACCTAACATGATGCGAATATCCTGTGACTGTGACTTTCAGGATTTGAGACTTTAGGAATTTAAACTTTAGAGAATTTGATCTTTGGGGATTTTAATGTTGAGTATTATGGCATTCTGGATTTTATCTTTAAGGATTATGATCCAAACCCACCTATGAATAACTGGAGCTAGTGGCCTCTGGGAAAACATCTCTAATTCATAAAGGTAGCAGGCCCAGAAGGCCCTTCACCTGCAGTTATTCACATCGTTTTCTTTGTCTGGCTAATTTCTAGTCCTTAAAAACTCATCCCAATTGCTCCTCTTGGAAGTCCTCTCTGAGCACATCTTCCTTCTACCCGACTCTCTGCTATAAGCTGTTCCCAATAGTACACTGCGTTTACATCTCTCATAGGTCTTTTCACACTGAACTGTAGTATTTGTGTGACAGTAATTTTATGCCCATGGTTTAAAATGTCACTCGAAAATTCTTCGATATCTTCCAATCAAGAGGTGGGATCTAGCTCCCCTCCCCTCGAATACAGGCAGTCTTGTGACAACTTCAATAAATAGAATATAGCAGAAGTTACACTATGAGACTCCTGATTCTAGAAAAGGCCTGGAGGTATCCATGTGGTCTTCTTGAAACACTTGATCTTGAGGGGCACACTCTTAGAACTCTTCCTCTCTGAGCCCTGCTGTCAGGGAGAGAAGCCCATGCTTCCAGAGAGAGCCACATGTATGTGTTCTGGTTGACAGTCTCAGCTGAACTAAGAGCCTTCAAGTCATCCCCACCCAGGCACCAAACCTGTGAGTGAATAAGCCATCTTAGGAGGGGAGCCCCAGCCCCAGGCATTCGGTTCCACAGCTGAGGCCTCAGACATCACGGGACACAGAAGATCCACTTGTACCATGACTTTTTTCTGAATTTCTGATCCATAAAATATGTGATCATGATAAAATGGTTGTTTTAAGTGCTAAGTTTGGGGATGACTTGTTACATAGTGATAGCAACCAGGAAAGTCTGTCTCTCCCAGACTGTCAACACATTTAAGGTAAGGGATATTACTCCCATCTATAGATCTCCCACAAGGTCTGGCACAGAACTGAGACACGTTTGATGAAACGTGAAGAAATGAGGGAATTAAAATATGGTTTATTTGATGGTCCACATTGCCTTCCAGTTCTTCTTGCCTATACCTTGTAACCCTCAGTGCTGTGTGTCCTGAAAAAGTTGCTTCAGTTCTTTTGAATTCAGAGAATAGTATTTACCTCACAGGATTGCCTTGAAAATTAAACAAGTTAATCAATGTGAAATTACCTTGCACAGTACCTCAAACCTTACCCATGTCCACTAGATGTTTGCTAAACCAGTATATTGAAAATGATGACTGCTAACATTTACTGAGTGCTTAGCATAAATGAGGCATTGTTCTAAATGCTTCCTCCAGTTACTTTATTCAATCCTCACAGCTACCTGTGGGCTATGCATTATTGTATAGAGGAGGACATGGAGACATGAGGTACCTAGGTCAGGTCACACAGCAAGGGGTACCGCAGGCCCAGCAGTTACCTATGTGAGGTCGCAAGCTCCTCAAGACAAAGGTCTGGATCTTCTCTTCCCCTCCCCCAAGTAGAAGCTGCATGCAATAGACACTCTGGCTTGGCTTCCCATCCGGCCATTTCCCCCTAGTGGTTAACCTTGCTAGAAGCCTTATTAGAAAAGGCTTCAGGCCCCTTCCTGCTTAATGACAGTTTAGGGAAGTAAGATGTCAAAAAGTTAAGAAGAACAGGCCTAAGAGAAATCAAGAGACAGCACTCCGGTAGCATTACAGGGAAAAGAAGGATACAAGTGTTCTTCCTCTTTTGGAAAGATGAAAAAGAAAATATGGACATTAGTGACAGTATGCAGGCATGAGGCTGGGCAACAGGAGTTACTTCTGACTTCTAGAGGGTCTGACTCAGATGTGCTTGTGAATGGCACCGGCAGAACCAATGCCATCAGGAAAATACGTGCACAGTTTCTCCCACGAGAAGGCAGCCAGCCATGCAAAGAAGCCCATCTGGGCACAGCCCTGGGCCCTCCTGTCCCGTGACTCCAGGATAAATGGCTTTGGAGTCTTATCTTACACAGGGGAGAATTTAATCTCTTATCTTTGGCAGTTCTAACTTCCCCCAATTCTTATTCTTATTATTGTCATACAGAAAAGATCACTGTATCAGTGTAAAAGCATTCAAAACAATACTGAAAACATTTCTGAGTGGAACCCTTGAAAGAACAGTAATAACATGTACCTAAAACAGCCCTCCAAAACTCAAAACTTTCTGCAATGGGTTAATATGGGTTTACTTCACCAGTATGGGGAATAAATATGGTCATATTGTTTGTTTTTTCAATTGATTATTCTTATAATCAGAAAGTCCAGTAACCACTTACTAAATGCCTGCCATGTTCTAGAAATTCTCAAACACTGGGGAAATGGCAGTGAACAAAACAAAGATCTCCATCGTTATGGAGCTTATTCTCTAGCACGGGGAGTTGGCCAAACAATAGACATAAGTAAGTCAATAGTTTAGCATATTAAAAAGTATTAAGTGTTAAGGATAAAAAAAAAGAGCAGGTTAAAAAGGTTTGAAATGCTAAGATAGGATTCATTGAGAATGTACATTTAAGCAAAGCCTTAAGAAAGTGACCTTGGCCTTCACAAAGTCATAAAAGTCCTACCTGTACCTATACTCCAGGTTTCTAGTGTCTCACATTTGTACAATTAAGACAGACCTCTCAAATGATGCATCAAGTTTTATTCCCAAATGACCTGCTGAGTTACACTTACACCAAAAAAGTAGCAGTTATTTCTCTCACTTATAAATGTCAAGTTTTCCCAGAATTTATACAAGTAGGGATATAATCCAAAAAACAGGTGCATAGAATATGAAGGTTAATGGTACATCTGTGGGTCTCAGATCACCAAGATGTGATCTTTGTGTTTATTATAAATCTACGTGAAGTTTCCAGGAGGCCACTTGGCACCCAGAGAAGACTCAGTAAATTTTAATGACATTTTCCCCCTATTTTTCTATACTTTGTGCAACCACACCCCTTTGTTCAAGAAATCTCACGTTATCCTGATACAAAGCCTATACTCTGGATCACTGGGAACACCTCGAGTCTACAGTCCCCAGTGACTATAGTAATTACTCTTTAAGATTGAGCACGATCCCTTAGTACCCAGTAGTGTCTGTAGACAGTAGGCATATAATAAATGTTTCCATAAATAATAGAGGTTTTGCTTCCAGTAATAGTGGAATGGGCAATTCAGACCAACCCTCCAAAGAAGAAAACCATCAAATAAGGACAAAATATGAAAGAAACAACTTTTTGAAAGCATTAAAGAACTAATGAGAAAACAAATAAATAAGGCAGATTGCAGAGGAGAGACAAGCCCAGTAAGGTGAACCCAGAACTTGGGGCTGCTTTAGCTGAGAGACTACGTAGCTGTGACCACCACAGAACTCAGAGGTAATGTAAACTGGAATAATCACTTTGGAAAGTTTGACAGCTAATAAACTTGAAGATATAACATACTTTATACTCTAGCAACTCCACTCCTAAGTATGTAACCCACAGAAAAGTGTAAGCACCCAGAGCCATATATGACAATGCTAACAATGGTATTTTTAGAATAGCCCTAGACAGGACAACTCATGTCCACGGTAAATTCAGAGTACTGTACAAAATAAACAGATTGCAGCACACACAATAGTAAGCTTAAAGCTGAGTGAAAGAAGCCAGATACAAAAAAAAGCATATTATGTGTAATTCCATTTACATAAGATTCAATTACTAGTCAATGTAACCTCTACTTCTTGGGGAATGCCCATTAAGACAAAAGTAATTATTACAAGATTATTGTGATTAAAGTGATTATTACATGTTTGTCTTAGGGAGAGGCAAGAGTTGTGATTGCAAGAGGGTACAAGATAGTCACGTTTAGCTAGAGGGTTACCAATGTTATTGATTTTTCTCAAAGAACCAGTGTTCGGTTTTGTTAATTTTTGTTTGTTTTCCATTTTTATTTCACTGATTACTGATTTTATCCTTATTACTTCCTTTTATGCTTATTTTGGGTTTGTCTTTTCTTTCCATTTTCTTAAGATGGAGGCTAATATCATTAATTTGAAAATTTTTTCTATTTTAATACAGTGTTATAAATGTCCCTCTAAAAGCATTTTAAGATTGCTTAATCTGCATCTAATAAATGTCAATATATTGTATAATCATTTTCATTTAAGAAATTAAAAGAGGCTATTACAAACTATTTTATGCCAATAAATTTGGCAACTTAGATGAAATGGACAAATACCTGGGAAGATACTGTTAATGATTTAGATGTGTCCCCCACAGTTCCTGTGTTGGAAACTTGACCCCTCAGTGCAGACATCTTGGGAGGTGGCACCGTTAAGAGGTACTTAGGTCAGGAAGGTGTAACCCTTTTGAATGGATTAATCCCATTTTTGTGAAAGTGGGTTTGTTATCATGGGAGTGGGTAACAATTCAGCCCCTTGCTCTGTTTCACCCTCTTTTGCCCTTCTGCCACGGCATGACAAAGAAAGAAAGCCCCACCAGATGTCAGCACCTTGATCTTGGGCTTCCTAGTCTCTAGAACTATGAGTCAGTAAATTTCTGTTTATTATAAAATTACCCAGTGTGGTATTTTGTTGTAGCATCACAAAATGGACTAAGACAGATACAGATGAACAAAGTTCATCCAAAAAGATAATCTGAATAGAACTGTACCTATTAAAGAAACTGAATTTTTAGCTAACCTTCCCACAAGAAAAATCTCTAGGCCCAGCTGGGCTCATTGATGAGTTTTACCAAACATCTAAGGAAGAAATGCACCAGTGCTATACATACTCTTCCAGAAAATTAATGAGGAAGGAAAACTTCTTATTTCATTAGATGAAGCCAGCACTTTTCTGATGCCAAAACCAGGCAAGGAAATTACAAGAAAAGAAAACTAAAGCCCAATACCCATCCTGTCCATAAAGAAAAACAATTCTTAAAATTTTAACAAATCAAATTTAACAAAAATAAAAAAACACAACACATGATGACCCAGTGGGTTTATCTCAGGAATTCAGAGTTAGAAATCAATCAGTTGTAAGAATCAACCAAAGCAATTCATCATATTTACAAACTAAAAAAAAAAAAAGAAAAGAAATGAAAATCTGTTTAGCTAGAGGGTTACCAATGTTATTGATTTTTCTCAAAGAACCAGTGTTCGGTTTTGTTAATTTTTGTTTGTTTTCCATTTTTATTTCACTGATTACTGATTTTATCCTTATTACTTCCTTTTATGCTTATTTTGGGTTTGTCTTTTCTTTCCATTTTCTTAAGATGGAGGCTAATATCATTAATTTGAAAATTTTTTCTATTTTAATATAGTGTTATAAATGTCCCTCTAAAAGCATTTTAAGATTGCTTAATCTGCATCTAATAAATGTCAATATATTGTATAATCATTTTCATTCAGGTCAATGTACTTCATAATTTAGTTTGATTTTGTCATTAAAAGTGTGTAGCTTAGTTTCAAAATATTTAGAGATTTTCCAGATATCTTTGTTACTGATTCCTAATTTCTTTCTTTTTTTTGCCAGAGAATATAATTTGTATGATTTGAATCCTTTGTTTATTATGACTTGTTTGATGGTCCAAAGTATTGTCTCTATTGGAAATGTTCTGAAAGTATATGAAAAAAATGTATATTGTGGTGTTTGGTGGAATGCTCTATAAATGTCAGTTAAGTCAAGATGGTTGATAGTGTTTTTCAAGTCTTCTATAGCTTTACTTTCTGTTTACATGCTTTGTCAATTACTGAAGATATTAAAAAATCAACTATATTTGTGAATTGGCTATTTCTCCTTGCAGTTCTAAGCAATCTTTTTTTCATGTATTGAGTTTGTTATTATGCACATATACATTTATAATTGTAATTTACTCTTGTTGAATTGATCCCTTTGTTACTATAAACAACTATCTTAATCCTTAAGCCTGGTAATATTATCAGCTCTGAAGTCTACTTTTGTTTGCCATTACTACAGCCAATCTGTTGTTTTTTTTTTAAATTAGTCTTAGCATGATATCTTTCTCCATCCTTTCACTTTAAACCTTGTGTGTCTTTATATTGGGTTTTGAGTAGTTAGTGGGTTTTGAGTAGTTAGCATACTATATAGTATAGTGGGTTTTGAGTAGTTAGCATATAGTTGGGTCTTGCTTTTTTCATTCAATCTGAACTTTGCCTTTTAATTGGGTGTTTAGATCATTAACAATCATTGTAATTATTGGTATGGTTAGACTTAAAGCTATCACCTTGCTATTTATTTTCTTTTTGTCCCGTTTTTCCTTTGTTCCCTTGTTATTGCCCCCCCAACCCTACTTTTCTTCTTTCTTTTCAATCAACTGAATTGTTCTTAATGATTCCATTGTATCTCCTTTGTAGGCTTATTAGCTATAGCTTTATTTGTTGGGGAGAAGAATTACTTTAGGGTTTACACTATAAATCTTGAACTTATTGCAGTTTTCTTTTACATACATAGTGTTATACTTTATAGTGTAAGAACCTTATAATAAATAGTATAATTCCATTTGCCATTTCCTAAAATTTGTGTGATTGTTTTATTTTGACATGTGTTATAAACTCCACTAGAAGTTACTATTTTTGCATTAAGCAATTGATTATCTTTTAGAGAGATATAAAAATAACAAAAAAGTGTGTATTTACCTGCATGTTTACCATTTTTACACTTGGTATTACTTACATATGCTTGACTTTTTTTTTTTTTTTTTTTTGAGACAGAGTCTCGCTTTGTTGCCTAGGCTAGAGTGAGTGCCATGGCGTCAGCCTAGCTCACAGCAACCTCAATCTCCTGGCTCAAGCAATCCTTCTGCCTCAGCCTCCCAAGTAGCTGGGACTACAGGCATGCGCCACCATGCCCGTCTAATTTTTTATATATATATATTAGTTGGCCAATTAATTTCTTTCTATTTATAGTAGAGACAGGGTCTCACTCTTGCTCAGGCTGGTTTCGAACTCCTGACCTCGAGCAATCCGCCCGCCTCGGCCTCCCAGAGAGCTAGGATTACAGGCGTGAGCCACCACGCCTGGCCATGCTTGACATTTTAAAACATTTCTTACAGTGTGGGTCTTTTGGCTGCATATTCTTTCAGTTTTTGGATGTTTGAAAAAGTCTTTATTTTACCTTTGTTCTTTGAAAGATAATTTTCACTATGTATAGAATTCTTGGTTGTCAGGATTTTTTGTTTGCTTTCACTCTGTTAAAGATGTTGTTCCACTGTCTTCTGTCTTCCACTGTTTTCAATGAGAAGGTTCCTGTCATTTTTATTTGGGCTTCTCTGTATATAGGATGTTTTTTCCCCCTGGATGCTATTAAGATTTTCTTTTTATCACTGATTTAAAGCAGTTTGATTAAGACATGTCTTGATGTAGTTTTCTTCGTGTTTCTTGACATCCGGGTTTATTGAGCTTCTTGGATCTGTGAGTTTATAATTTTCATCAAACTTAACAAAAACACAACTGCTGGCCATACTGTCTCCAAGCATTTTGTCTGTACCCCTGCTCCCAATACCTTCCTCATCTCCTTTGAGAACTCTGGTCATATGCATATCAGGCTGCTTAAAGATGACCCACAGTTTACTGAAGCTTTTTCCATCATGTTTTACTATAAACAGTTAGGAATGGTTTCTATTGCTATGTCTTCAAATTCTATGATTCTTCTTTTTTTTTTCTGTCTAAACTGCTGTTACTCTCACCCAGTGTATTTACTTTAAATATGCTATATTTTTCATCTCTTACATGTTATTTTTCTGGTCCTTTTTAGATCTTCTACGTCTCTACCTTCTTGACCGTATGATATATAGTTGTAACATCCTTTTGTATTAATTCTATTATTTGTGTCACTTTGGGTCTATTTCTTTTTTTTTCCCTTCTCTTCCAGACTGTATTTTCTGGCTTTTTGCATGCCTAGTAATTTGTTATTAGATGCCAAACATTTTGAATTTAGTGTTGTTGCATATTGAATATTTCTGTATTCCTATAAATACTTTTGTACTTTGTTCCAAGAGACAGGTATTTGGAAACTGAGACTTCTGAAGTTAACTTTTAAGCTTCACTAGGTGAGATCAGCCTTTCATCTAGCGTTAATTTGCTCCCTCATGAGGCTATACTTTTATGATACTCTATCCACTACTGTTTGCATTACGAAGTTTTCTACCATGGTAGCAGGAACACAAACTACTCACTACCTTGAATGAACTTCAGAGATTCCTCCCTCTGCTCCTTTCAGGTGCTTCTTTGTGCAGACTTAGTAATTTCCCCATGTATGCACTAAGTACTCAGCTTAAGTCTCAAGGGGGAACCTCTTTAGATCTCTCCTCTTTTATACTCTGCCCTGTGAACTGCACCCATTTTGGCCTCTCTGGACTCCCAGTTCTGTTTCAAATTAGGGAAATCTCTGGGCTCTGCATTAGCTCTTTCTCCCTGAGCTGCAATCTGGAATCTCTCTTTCCAGGCATCAGCTAGGGCAATCACAGGACTCATTTCATTTGTGTTCCTTCTTTCAGGATTACTGCCCTTCACTGTTTAATGACCAGTGCCTTAAACTAATGTTTCATATATATTGTCAGATATTTCAGGTAAGAAGATAAATCTAGTTCCTGTTCTTTTATCTAGGCTGAAAGTAAACATCAAAACCATTTTTGGAGGCAAGTTTTTTATTTCAATGCTATATGATTAGTTTTAAGGGAAGAGAGTAAAGGTGCTACTTCAACTTAAACTTTCAACTCTTAGAGATTTGAGTTCAAATTTCAGTATTGTCTCCTTGGGTAAATTACTAGCTTCTTTGATTTCCAGTTCCCTAATACTACAATGGAACTAATAACACCTGCCTCATAGGGTGTGAGGATTGAATGTGACATAAACAATCTATTTACTCTATATCAGATATATACCTCTTAGATTTTTTCTTCTTTCTCCTAAAAATAAAATATCAGAAGAAACTATTTATTAGAAGTCTGCCTATATTGATAAAAGCAATCAGCAAGCAGCCGTTTCCCTCTAATATCTAAGATCCTACCTATTATAGAAAAAAATTTTTTTATCATAACATACTACTGAAAAGCCAGACACAAAATGTAATTCTGGGCAAACTGCCTGTGATTTTTTTGCTATGTGAAACTAAGTGGAAAGGGATAGCCATGCATTCTGCCCTGTCTACTTCTGGTTTGGATTTGGCAGTTTTTAAGTGGGGAACAATCCAGAATTCCAGTTCTGTCAGGAAAAAAACAAACAAATGAAACAGATGACAAATCATTTGTCTAAGACCTGAAGCCAAACTGGCTCCAGTAGCTGCTGGGATAGTAGTAGGAGCCAATTTCCTGGAGTATTTACAAAATCATTTGTAAGGATAATATTTTCCAGACTTTTACAGGGACAGCTAAGGGTGGATTTTTTGGTCTGCAGATTCCATAGAGTCAGCAAGCATTCAAGAGGCAGCTGCTGAGAACACCACCTCCCAACCTAACTTTACTCCCCTATAAAGGCCTGACACAGGCACTGAGATGGAGGATAAACTATGGTCTTAACTCTTCAAACATATACCACAATCTAAAAGAGCAACAGGTGATACACAGCTAATCAGAATCAAATGAAATGTGCTTTATGGGAGGTACTGGCAAACTGCTGCAGTTAAGCAAGACAGAGATAAAAGATCAGCAAAGGGCTCTCTGGGTAAAGATGCAGAGCATGGTTACAGCTTTTCATTGACCACATTCAGCCTATCTGGTAAACCTTCCCATACTGACTATGCTTTGCTCGCTGTAGCTGGAGGAGCCTCTTCACTGGGAATTAAAGCTGCAAATGGTGTGGTATTAGCAACTGAAAAAGCAGAAATCCAATCTGACAGTGAGCAAAGTGTACACCAAATGGAACCAACTGCCAAGCACATAGGTTTGGTATACAGTGGCAAGGCCCCAGATTACAGAGTGCTTGTCCAGAGAGCTCAAAAACTAGCTCAGCAATGCTGTCTAGTTTACTAAGAACCCATTCCCACTGCTCTGCTGGTACAGAAATTAACTTCTCAAATGCAAAAATACACCCAGTCAGGTGGTGTTTGCCCATTTGGAGTTTCCTTGCTTATTTGTGGTTGGAATGAGGGACAGCCATATTTATTCAGGCAGATCCATCTGGAGCTTTCTTTGCCTAGAAAGCCACAATAAATGGAAAGAGCTATGTGAATGGGAAAACGTCTCTTGAGAAAACATACAACAAAGACCCAGAATTTAAGATGCCATTTATATAGCCATCGTAACCTAAAGGAAAGCATTAAAGGACAAATGACAGAAGATAACATAGATGTTGGAATCTACAATGAAGCTGGATTTAGGAAGCTTACTTTATTCAACTAAAGTTAAGGATTACTCGGCTGTCATAGATTAATAATGAAGTGACTGAAAAATCTAGAATTTCAGATAATCTCTTTATAAACATGCTTAAAGTATTTTTTGTAGACTTATTTCTATGGGCCTTAATGAACTGATGTTTTGTAAATGACACTTATAAATCAGGATAAACTGTTAAGATTAAAAAAGATGAACAAAACCTTCAAAGAAGAGATGACTGAATATTTCGAGACACAGGCAGAAATAGAGGAGTGAAGGAAAAGAGAATTCTAAGTCAAAGTAGGGAAGAATATGTAAAGGGTAATGGTAAATGAAACTGAGGCCTGATCTATACAGGATTAGAATATGACAATTAGACATGTTTTTAGCTGAAAATAACAGAATTCTTGACTAATAAAGCCTGTGATGGTTAATTTTTGGTGTCAATTTGACTAGATTAAGGAATACCTAGAAAACTGGTGTGTCTGTGAGGGTGTTTCCAAAGAAGATTGGTGTGTGAAGAATCTAAGTGAATTGAGTGGGGAAGATCTGCCTTCAATATGGGCAGGCACCATTCAATCGACTGGGGCCTGGAAAGAACCAAAACAGACAGAGGAAAGGAGAATTGGTTTCTCTTTCTCTCCTGCAGAAAGGACACACTCTTCTTCTGCCTTTGGATATCAGGACCCCAAGATCTCCAGCCTCAGGACTTCAGGATTTATATCAACCCCTTATGGCTCCTGGGTTCTCAGGCCTTCAGTCTCGACTGAAAATTACATCAGCTTCCCTGGTTCTGACACTTTTGGACTTGTACTGAGCCATTCTACCAGTATCCCAGGGTCTCTAGCTTGCAGACGGCCTGTGGTAGAACTTCAGATTCCATAACCACATAAGCCAATTCCGCAGATAAATCCCCTCTCATTTATCTGTACACCTACCTATCCTATTGGTTTTGGCTCTATGAATAACTTTAATACAGAGCCTTAAGCAATAAAATTTGTTTTCTCAAAATGCTCAGAGATCTATTATGGTTACTAACATCAAATCTGTTACTCAAGAATGTCATCTGAGGGGCAATTCTTGCTATTTTTCTGCCCTGACATCTTTAGCATGGTGGATTTTCATCTTTGTACTTCTTACCTCATGTTTGCAAGACTGTTGCCACAGATCTAGAATTCATTAACTAATACTAGTGTCCTGAATAAGAGAAAAAGGAAGGAGCTAAAAAGAGCTTTTCTTTAAACAAAGAGAAAAGATTTTCCCAAGAGTTTCTCAGATTTTCTATCATCATCTTATTGGCCTAGCTAAGTCACATGACCAGCCTCAGAGGACAGACTGGTTGGAAAAGTAGACAAGAATAAAGGTCTGACATGAAAGACCTACAATTATGATTTATCCCTGAGGATGGGCATACTGCTGTCTTAAACAACATCAACGTTCTATCAGCAAGGAAGGATTAAATAGCCATTAGATGATCAATTAACCACGACTGCAATCCCATTTTTGAATTTTAATCTAAGTTAATAGGAAGAGTTCTAGTGGGGGAAAAATGATGCCCAGATGATTTGATTATACCTCTAGTTTCATTGATTCATTTATTGCACCGTCTCGGAACTTAACACCATCTTAGTGCTATCCATGACCAATGACAGGCTATCAGAAACTGCAGACTCAGATGTAGATGCAACTGAATTTCTTCCTGAAGCTTTGCAGATTTTATCTATTACAAATTAAATTTCAAAAAGAAGAAGCTGAAAATTCTATTCATATAAAAAATCTTAATACATTTAACATATTTTTAACTTAATGAGGAAATACCTGCTGTCCTTTCTTAAGCATCATAGTCCATTCAATCATTCATGCCACGAACACTGAATACTTTGATGGAGCAAAATATATTGTTAGTCAATTCCTAGTTTGACTACTGACCTCCAATTAGATTTATATTTATAATAAATGTTTGTAGACATGGCCCCTACTTTAATGATTCTGAGAAAAAAATCCCCCTTCCTGTCCCTTCATAGGCTATGTCTCTTCATTATGCCAAGCTTGGTAGTTTACACTGTCATAAATATCACTGAGACATGACTTTAAATATTCCCATTTTGACTGAATCTCTCTGGTTCACTTCTGAGGGGTGAGGGGAGAATGGGAAGGTACCTCTTTCCTTACAGACTCAACATTCCCTCAGGCTCTTGCCTTATTAAGAGTCAGACAGATGCTTATACCTGTGCTGCATGGCTTACTAGTCCTCACCTTCAATTTTCCCTGATATAAGCAGAAAAATATGTACCTCTTTTTTCCCCTTAGGAACTCAAGCTGAAGAAATAAATGGCAAAAATATAGTATGAAAGCATAGGCTTGGAAAGGTAAAAAAAAGGAATAGGAAGAAAGAGATAAGGCTTGAATTGGTGTTTATAGCATCTTCTCATCCATTTCTTTTGTCATCCCATCCCATAATGCCCAACCACAGGATGCACTTTCTGTTTAAATCCTTTTAAACCTTTGGCACCAATCCTTCTCTATAGCACCAGGGTACTCTTGGGTGACCAAAAATAATCTGAAAAGAAAATTCATTTAAGAAGTTGATTAATGGCTGAAATATTAATATGTTTATCACACATTAAAGAAATTGGGCTGGGCACAGTGACTCACGCCTGTAATCCTAGCACTCTGGGAGGCTGAAGCTGGAGGATCACTCAAGGTCAGGAGTTCGAAATTGGCCTGAGCAAGACCCCGTCTCTACCAAAAATAGAAAGAAATTAATTGACCAACTAAAAATATATATACAAAAAATTAGCCAGGCATGGTGGCGCATGCCTGTAGTCCCAGCTACTCGGGAGGCTGAGGCAGTAGGATCACTTGAGCCCAGGAGATTGAGGTTGCTGTGAGCTAGGCTGATGCCATGGCACTCACTCTAGCCTGGGCAACAAAGTGAGACTCTGTCTCAAAAAAAAAAAAAAAAATCTCAGAAATTAACTGGTCCAAATTAAGGCATGGAGAAAAGTGGTACTGCAGGGTACCTTCAGCCAATATAGGTCCACAGGTCCACTCTGTGGAAGCCTGGACCTCTCAAGCCACAGAGGGAGTCTGAGCAAGGCCAGTAAAGACACGTTGTGTTCCTATGGCCTCTTGGCCTTTGTGCCAAGACCAGGGGACATCCTATCACCTATGTCTGACAAGATCAGAATGTTATGCTGCATGGCAGGGGAGACGTGGCAGAAAACTCAACAGGCAAGCTACAGTAGTTTGAGAGTTGGAGAAAGAAGTACAAATTTCACTTGTCCCTGTTGTTCACCAGATGGTGTGTGTCTGCGGTTATTACTGGGATTTGCAGCTTTGTAGGGACAAAGGATAAAGCCTAAAACATTATTTCATTTAGGACACATCTGGAGGAGGGACAGATGGGGAAAAATGTAGAAAGCAAAAGGAAATAGGAAATAGGTTCTTGACCCTTCTGGGTAGCTACAACACATTCCAGAGTTAAGCAAATGATGTTATGGGGTTGTAAGAAGAGAAGTGATTGGCTATTCTGGATTTAAAGGCTTCACATTCTCAGAAACATGTCTTTCTACAGCTGTGAAGCTACCATCCTAAGAAACACAGAGCTATATAAAAAATCACTGTCCCTGGAAATGTCTGTTTCATTGTTGTGATCCCTCCAGAGCCCCCCACTTGACTGGCTAGCAGCAAAGACTGTAAGGGAACTCTCCAGTCCAAGGATCTGAGTTAACATAAACACCCAGGTGCAAGCAAGAGAGGCACAGGGATGGCATGGGTTGGGGTGGGGCAGGGGAGGCAGCAAGAGGCCAGGCATAAGGATTCCAAGGGTGGGAAGAAGGAGAAAAGAGAGAATTGAAATGGGGAGGAGGGGGAGGTAAAGGAGAGGGAGGGGCAGGGAGAGTGCCAACATCAAATAGCAAGAGAACAATTTCTAGAAGACCAGATATAAATTCTTTACTCCAACTAAAAGTCATTTACTTTTTTCTCTATATAAAGTAGCACATATGCTTATTCCGCACAGCTTGTAAGCTCAAGGCCATTCACTGCCATGCTGCAGTTTTAGGACCCATGATCATGGCCAAGTTCCAGCCCTCCTGTGCTTCTAGAAGCCACACACCAGTGTCAGTTTCATTTCTTTGTATTTTCTCTTTTTATAACTACAGGGCTATTACAAGTAGTCACTTGAAGCCAAGTCAGCACCCTGATCTCAGGGTCACCTTAGTCCCTGACACTCCTTTCCTTGTTAATTCCACAAGAAAAAGAAATTATAGAGCTAACACCAACAGAAAAGGGCTATAAAAAGGAAGGCATAAAGATGAAGCAAGTGTAAGAACAGCCTCCTATGACTCTAAATTAAGGTAACATTATTACTTATCACATTCAAAGACCAGTCCTACAGAAAATATTCACTTCTTATTCCTTTCTTATGTTTTTTTTCTTGGTCACTTATTTTCAGTTGCGTGAAATGAATAAATTCTTTGTGTGAAAATGAATACTAAGGAGATAAGCCACAATAGCTCAAGGTGTTAGGGGAGATAAAGTTTATCAGATATCTTAGCAAGAAATGAATACTTTTGACTTTGTGGAGCAAAGAACTTTGTTTTTGTGTAAAACTATAATACTTACTACTTACACAAATAAAAATAAATCACAGGAAGAATTCAAGGATTCTCTGGGCTGATAGTTTCTCTGCTCCAAAAACAACAAGAACACTTGGGTCACTGCTCCCAGTGGGCACCTCCCTTACACTCTGCCAAGAGGCTTCCCAAGCACCACCAGGGGAAAGGTTGGTTGTAACACAGGCAAGTGGACAAAGCTCCGTGACAGTAAGGGACACTGATTTTCATTACCTATGCATTGGTAGAGGATTTAGAAACTCAGGGATATGATAAAATACAAGCAGAAACAATTTTGTCAGCATTAACTATTATATCAAATGTTAGCCTAGATAGTCTACAAGGAGATGAACACTTGAGCACAAAATATACTATGTGACAAATACTCCTGGGTTATATCAAAAAAGACATACTCATTCTAGATAATAGAGAATTATAAAATCTGAGAGCAAAAAGATGAAATTCTAAATTAAATAAAAACAACAACAAATATAGGCAAAAAAAAAAAGGAAATGGACATGAAAGAGTGACAACTATGTTTATAGATCAAGAAAAAAGTTACAAAAGCAAACAATTTATAAAAAATAACTGAACCAAAGGTGTTATTTCAGAAATGTGTTATAAAATGGACACTGAAATTAGCTGATGAAAAACTGGTAAGGATCTAATAGATTTGAGAAATCTATTCAATCTTTACTTGATTAACACTATCTCTAGGATTGTATTAATACAGAAAATAGCAATGAAATGACCATAATACTACTGCCCTAAATGCACAATTTTTCATTCTCAATCTACATAAAGATGTGAGAAAGACTAAAGGGGCAAATAACTTACATTTCTTCAGAGTATAAATAAACTAAAAAACATGTTTTGGAATGGAGAATTCTATTTGACTTTATTTATGATGCCAATAAGTTGTCAATCAATACCTGATTAGGTAGAGGTAGAAATATAATGATCTTGATTGTCTTCAGGAACACCAAGCATCTTTGTTTGCTTGAACAACTACATTTTGCACTACATCTCAATAAAATCAAACTGGACTTTTTGATTCACCACTGTAAATTAATTATTCATTCAAGCTAAACATTCATCATTCTGCTTCATGAAAGTTATTTCATTTTACATTTTATATAAACTTTAAAAAAATGACTGCAATTTAAAAAAGAAAAAGTAAATTGTAGAAATGCACCTGTTGACCAGCAAAATTTTACTAAACAATCTCAGCAAATTTCATAATTTGTCTTTCAATATCACAGTCTTTTAATGTTTATGGAAACATTTACTTATGCATTAAAATTTTTAACCTGACATGAAAAAATATAAATGTAATTGCTGAATAGAGAAAATGAGGTGCAGGTAACAGTGTTTTCTCAGTGCTTTAATACTTCATTCTTAAAAGTAAACACAGTACCAATCATCATTTTGATTCCAGTGAGTTAAAAGTTAAAATTAACTTTATTAATCAATTTTGAAGTCTGAAACCAAAATGATCCTTTAACAGCATTGCCAAATGGACACATCAATTCTAAAAAGTTAATCACAAAGCAAAATTTTGACCAAATTAAAATGGCTCATTCTGTTACTATGGTACCAGAGTCTGCCTTTTTGTTGGGTTTCAATTTGCCATAGCAACGAAGGATAGGATTACATATAAACAGAAGTATACAAGACTTGATGAAATTGAATATGGGAGATTAAACATTTTTAAAGTCTGGGTTATTCCTTTTGCAACACCAGTTCCACTGCATAATTTACAATGGCCTAAAAAGTTTTTAGCAACAAAATTATATTTCAAAAATACCATCATTCCTATAAGTTACATTAACTATAGACATCATAACCATTTAAGCTTTTTATTATCTTAGAAAAGTATGACTTTTCCCTGAAAAACTCTAAATAGTCATCATATTTCAATTACAGCTGTCCTGAACTACTTTCATAATCGATGTGATTGTATTTTGTCACTTCTTTATTCTAACAGTAAAAATGGCGACAATTTTTAAAAAGAAGGCTGTAGAACCTGAATCCAATTAGTGATGAAATGAACTTTTTAAACAACCACTGAGTTTTATATTGTTTTTAGTTGTAAAACATCCATTATATAGTTGAAACAGCTGAAAGGTCATAAACTGCCAAACTTTCTAAAACTACTTTTGATCCCTTCTAAAACAATAGCATATAAACTGAGATATGAAGAATTACATCCTTATAAATGATAACAAACATAATAAACCTATAGAAGTTTTAAAAATTTTGTTTTACAATATTCAAGTGTAATGCTTTTACAAAAGATTAAAACATACATTTTAACTCTATCAGATGCGTCCATTTCCATTTGCTCCTAACCTGCCATTAATATATAGGTTCGATGGGCTCCCAAATTGCCCAAATGGTCATGGAGAGAGATGATATCAGTTAAAAAAAAAAGAGCATGGATACCACGACATTTATTTATCCAAATGGTATGAGACCCATCTTTGCATCCCTGAAGTAAGAATGGCCACTGTCTCCAACTAAATTGCTCTATAGTAAAGCAGCATTGTCTGTGGAAAGTTACTGCAAATCTATAACATTCCACGACTATAGATACCAATTCAAAAGTTAAAAAAAATACAGACCAAATCCATGTACCCGTGATCCTTTGTAAATCCTAAAATGCAGAAATAGTACTATTTTTAACCAAGATTTATATTGGAATGAACTAAAGAAATCTTTTAAAGTAATTTTAAGTGTACTCTTATTTGCTATTATGTGTCTATATAGATTATTTAATATTGCTCGTGGACATAATTTAATAGATAATATATCAATAATGTCAACCACTACAGTGATCCACAACCTGATTCTGGCTACAGAGGAAGCTTAATTATTAAGCAATACCTTCCTAAAAAGCTTCTATATTTCTGATTGGTATGAAAAACAAACAAAAAAAGAGCATCTCATTGAAATAACACTGAAGTTCGAGTTCGGGCCCCCTTCTTTGTGTTCACATAATTAACTCTGCAGGATAAAGGATGAAACATTTAGTCACATTAATAAATTACAGTCATCTTCAAGAAAACTCTGTGGGCAACTCTGGCATTACAGTTGTGTATCTTGGATCCAACCTGGGGATGAAATCCTGAAAGTATTTAGATGCACCAGTACCAAAAACATCAAGGACTTTTCGGTTCATGACCGCAAATCTGTAAGAGAATATAGTAAATAGTATTTAATGAAGTCTATACAATAAAATAATTCACTTTAGTTGACTTATCCTTTTATGAGATGGAAAAACCAAAAAGACTGATATGGCAAAAGACCTAAAACTCAATGGCAAATGCAAAAATCACATGGATATTCTTCTTCAAGATTCATTTCTCATACTTTATTTAAAGAGAAAATCCCAGATCTCAAACTTCAGAGATTATAATCATTATTTCAAACCCCTCCAGGGTTCCTTTCCACTAGACTATATCAAATAGAAAATTAGGCTATTATTTTTCTGATGAATGAATTCACAGGAAACTAACCATAAGGCAAAAGTATTAAATGTAATTCTCTCATTTTCTTAATGTTTCACAATCAAAAGAAAACACATCCAAATGTGCAAACATTTTAATGACAAAAGGCAAACAGTGTATAGGTTTTCAAATTTCTAATAGATAAAACAGACTAAAAACATACTCTCATGGTATATATTACCTAGTCTCATATATTAAAACTTTTAAAAGACACATACATGGCTAATGTGCAAGATGGACATTCTGTATATCTGTACCTATTCACAACCATTTCCTTTCTGAAGAATACAGCTGAATAAAATTAGTTTTGAATGGTTGGCCATTATCATTATTCTAACAGGCAGTAAGTATGACTTGTAGTTATTTTCCAAAGTAAGTTCTCTTATAAAATAACCAACGTAATGGCTTATGCCTCTAATCCTAGCACTTTGGGAGACCAAGGTGGGAGGATTGTTTGAAGCTAGGAGTTTAAGACCAGCCTGGAAAACAGAGCAAGACCTTATCTCTGCCAAAAATAGAAAACTCAGCCTGGTGTGGTGGCGTGCACCTGTAGTCCTAGCTACGGGAGGCTGAGGCAGAAGGATTGCTTGAGCCCAGGAATTTGAGGGTGCAGTGAACCATGATGATGCCACTACACTCTAGCCTGGGCAATAGAGGAAGACAATGCCTCAAAAAACAAAAACGAACAAAAAAACCTCACTAATATGCAGAAAACTAAATGACAAAAATGATTAGACAATAATAATATAAAGGATACACAGTATCATGGCTAGAAGGAAGAATTCTAAAGCCAGACTGCCTTGCTTATATCCCAGCTCCTTCATCAGCTAGCTGTGACTTTGGCAAACTATCTAACCTCTCTGTGCATCTCAGTTTCTTCATATATAAAATAGGGATAAATAACAGTACCTAACTCATAGAGCTATTTTAAGGATTAAATACATATGTATGTATCTTAAAACCGTATCTTGGACACAGCCCTATACAAGCATTTGATATTATTATTGATAGTAATATTAACAGCACCTGTAATTTACTGACTGTTTACTAAGTACTAAGTGCTACTATAAACATCTTAATTTTCCTACAACCATACAATGTATGAATTATTGTTTCATGTAGAAAGAAAGAAATTTAGGCTTATGAAATAAGTAAATAACTTTCCCACAGTAACACAACTGAAGATAGATACGAGAGCTGGAGTCAAACTTAGGTCTGTGTGATGCCAAAGTCAATGCTCTTTCTATTAATATTAGATCAAACCACCTAAGAATTAGGTCTGGCCACCAAAGAATTAGATTAAGATCAGGGAAACAAAAATAAAAACAAAAACACAATAAGAAAGGCAAAGGAAAATACACCTATGACAATAAGCAACAGAATATGATCACTTTTCCAAAATGGAAGTCAGTTAATTATGTAGAGATAATCTTTAATGAATCTGTTTAATATTTTTAATGAAAAAAGGAGTTGATGATTCAAAAAGTTAGGCTTACGTATTTATTCAGCAACCAATTAACAGTTAGAAAAGCAAAATGATATTAATCTAGAACACTTAAAATATCTAAAATATTATAGGGAAAAGTCAGAATAATGTTGACTTAAGAATGCCCCATGTTATTCTTATTAATTTGGTCATATTTAATTTATATATAAATATTTTATCACTAAAAGAATAATCCCTCAAAAAGACAAAAATATTCGTAATCTTTTACTGAAAATTGCTTTTCTCTATGAGCATTTAAAACATCTAAGTCACTTACTTGCCCTTGGTGAGCCTTAAAAGGAATTTCCAGTACGATGGTCGCAAGGTCTGAACTTCCATGACAGCCTAAGATTCAATTTGAAACTTCTTTTAGTAAATACAAATATTATAAGCAGTTTTAGGCGATAGAGTTGTTTTATCTCTATCTTTATTGGTCATTGTATTTTAAAAATGAAAGGGATGACAATAATATGTATTTATATTTAAGTCAATAACTACCAAGAATCTTTGTAAATATGCCTTCAAATAGAAATGTTGCTTTTGAAATAATTAAACAGTCATTACAATGGGGAAACATTTACTGAGTACCCATTAGATAGCTGACAATTCACTAGTTTTAATGAGTTTATCAACCTGGCAGCATTCCATAAAAAAAAGCAAATAAAGTCACTCCTCAAAACTTTGTAATAACACTAAAACCATAAACATCAAAAATAATGATTACAGAATTTAAAGAGATTGAATAATGCTTCTATTAAACTAGTTCTCCCTCTATTCTTATTCCCTGAGTAATATTGGGGAAATGCAAATTATTCATATTTATGCTCATGGTATCTTTTTTCTTGAAGATGGATGATTAAATTGAAGCATTCAACCAAAGGTACTGGAGTAATAATTTATCTGTAAATTGCACTCTACTTAAACCTAAAAACTGGTGTGCTTATAAAACACATTAAGTTAACATGTTTAATGATTTGAAACTTGCAAGCTATCTTGCTGAAAAACCGAAAATGAAGCATAAAATGTAATTCTTTAAATAGAAACATTCCCAGATTTTATTTTCTCCCCATTAGATTAATGTACATTAGAAACAAATCATTCAAAAATCTATACTTACTGCCTGGAAGCAAATTGCTGTAGAGATGGAATAGATGATAGTATCTGCATGAGGAAAATAGGGAACCTTCCCTGCTTCAATGCCTTTGAAATACATTGTCTGCAAAACAAGCATAGGGGAGAGTTATTTTTTTAAAAAACCTTTAAAAAGCATTAACAATGTAGTTGTGCAGTATGCTCCCACCTACGACTATGCTTTCTACCTTTCTGAATCTTAATATTCCATTCAGTGCTTAAACCATATGTCACATCTTCCATGACAACAAAGGGTCATGGAAGATGACCTTTTTTTCCTTCACCCTTTCACTCCAAACCCCAGCTGCAAGTAGTAATAATTTTCTGTGAAATTCAATAGCACTTTATTTCCACTGCTTTTATGTCATATATTCTTTAGTTCTTTCTGTATAATGCTTAGGTCCTCCTTTCCCTGTTAGATTAAATAATAAAATAAATATTAAAATGATAAAAGCCATGTATAACAACCCACAGCAAACATCATCCTGAATGGGGAAAAGTTGAAAGCATTCTCTCTAAGAACTAGAATGAACAAGGATGCCTACTTTTATCATGTCTACTCAATGTAGTCCTGGAAGTCTTAGCTAGAGCAATGAGGCAAGAGCAAGAAATAAAGGTCATCCAAATTGGAAAAGAGGAAGGTCAAACTATCTGTGCTTACTGAAAATATGATATACCTAGAAAATCCAAAAGACTAGGGTTTTCCTAGAATGGATAAATAAATTCAGTAAAGCCTCAAGTTACAAAATCAATGTACACAAATCAGTAGCATTTCTATATACTAATAACAACCAAGCTGAGAATCAAATCAAGAACTCAATCTCATTTACAATAGCTGCTAAATAAATAACCTTGGAATATACTTAATGAAAGAGGTAAAAGATCCCTACAATGAGAAGTATAAAACACTGATGACAGAAACTGTAGATCACATAGACAAATGGAAAAGCGTCCTATGTTCAGGGATTAGAAGAACCAATATTGTTAAAAGGTCCATACTGCTCAAAGTAATCTACAGATTCAATAAAATTCTCATCAAAATACAAACATCTTTTCTTACAAAATTAGAAAAAACAACCCTAAAATTCACATGGAACCAAAAAAGGGCACGAATAGCCAAAGCAATCCTAAGCAAAAGAACAAAACTTGGAGGCATCTCATTACCCAACTTTAAGTTATAGTACAAGGCTATAGTAATCAAAACAGCATGATACTGGTATAAAAGTAGACACATAGATCAATGTAACAGAATAGAGAACCCAGAAATACAGCCACATACATACAACCAATGGATCTTTGAGAAAGCAGACAAAAGCATACACTGGGAAAAGGACACCCTATTCAATAAATGGTGGTAGGAAAATTGCATAGCCACATGCGGAAGAATGAAACTGGATCCCTATCTCTCACCATACGTAAAAATTAACTCAAGATGGATTAAAAATTTAACTGTAAGACCTGTAACCACAAAAATATTAGAAGAAAATCTAGGAAAAATTATCCTTGCCATTGGCACACATAATTTATTACTAAGACACCAAAAGCAAATACAACAAAAACAAAAATAAATAAATGGGACTTAATGAAACTAAAAAGCTTCTGCACAGCAGGAGAAATAATCAATAGAGTAAACAGACAACCTACGGAATGGAAGAATATTTGCAAGCTATACATCTGACAAAGGCCTAATATCCAGAATCCATAAGGAACTGAAACAAATCAGCAGGAAGAGAATAACCCCATTAAAAACTGGGCAAACTACATGAACAGACATTTTCCAAAATAAGAGAAACAAATGGCCAACAAACATGAAAAAATGCTCACATGTCAGAATGGCCAAGTCAAAAACAACAGATGTTGGCATGAATGTAGTGAAAAGAACAAAAAGTAGACCTACCATTCAATCCAATAATTCCACTATAGGGGATCTACCCAGTGGAAAAAAAGTCATTTTACTTAAAAAGAAAAGAAAAAAAAGAAAGAAAATCTGTACCTATATGTTTACTGCAGCACAATTCACAATTGTAAAGATATGGAATCAACCTAAGTGCCCACCAATACACACACACACACACACACACACACACACACACACACACACGCACTGGAGTACCATTCAGCCATTAAAAAGAATGAAATAATGTCTCTTGCAGCAACTTGGATAGAACTGGAGGCAATTATCCTAAGTGAAGTAACCAAAGAACAAAAACTAAATACCACATGTTCTCACTTACAAGTGGGACCTAATCAATGGGTATGCATGGTCATACAGAGTAACATAATGGACACTGGAGACTAAGAAGGGGAAGGGGAAGAAGGAATGCAGTATGAAAACTTACCTATTGGGTACAATGTATACTATTCAGGTGATCAGTATATTAAAAGCCTACACTTCTCCACTATGTCAATCATCCATGCAATAAAAAACCATTAGTACCCCCTAAATCTATTAAAACAACAAAAAAATACACATTATGTATATATAGAAAGAAGACTGGGATAAATTTGAGTCCTCAACATATAAACAAAAATGGCATTTTGTGTATTATATGAGAACATAGTTGGATATTTACTGACTTTGAACCCAGAAATTTAGATGGATTTTTCTTAAAGTTATGTACCATAAAACAATGTACCATAAAACAAAAATGTACCATAAAACAAAACAATAACCGTAGCTACTTCGGAAGCAGCTATAAAACATCTTTTACAAACAAGATATCAATGTTGGCTTCCTCTTGTGTCAAACAATATATTTTTACCACTTATGGGTTATTTTTTTTCTCCCACTCTCCTTTTCCTCTCCATTAGCAAGTCTTGTCAAGTCTACTCCTAAACATACATCAAATCTGTGTACTCCTCTGCATCTCTACTGCTAGCACCCTGGTGCAAGCCACCATCTCCTGCCAGAGACAGCTTCCAGTCTTGTCTCCCTCTAATACACTACATAATAGACAGAATGTTCTTCTTAAAATATGAATTAAATCATGCCAATCTCATGTTTAAAACTCTTCAGTGGCTTCCAATTGCATTGAAAAAAAAAGCTAAACTTCTTACCTCACCGTTTAAAATCTTACATGATCTGGCTCCTGCTGTCTTCCTGATTTCATTAAGTGTATATTATCTCAATCTCTCTCTTTAATTCTCTCTTTCTCTTATTCATACACAATTGGGTAAAGCAAATATGTACCTTCCTAATGTCATTAGGAATACAGGTTTTACTGAGAGAAAACTTTTTAAAAATCAAACAAGTTAAAAATAATCTATAATCTTAACTTTGAATCAGAAATATCAATATATTCCAAATGTATTTTCTCTCTCTAAAAAGAAGGTGGGGGTGAGAAGGAAGGACTCTCTAGCTCCTTTCACTGGGAAAGCCAAGAAACAATAACTAGCCTGGGAGCAAATATTCTCTAGCACCCAGACTAAAGTCTCTAAATACCATTTTCCATTAGAAGAAACTGGGAGCCATTAGAGAAAAGGCTGATTCTATGTTTGGGGCGAAAATGTCCAAGATGAGCCTGGAATATCTTGTTTTGTAGCAAGAAAGCTATCAAGAATAATGGCATTATGTCAAAACAAACAAAAGTCAACTTGAGGCTCTCATGGCCAAAGATGGGGACAATTTGAGCATAATGACTGTAATGGGTTAAAGTAAATTAAGCATGTTAAAATCTCTTTTTATAGTGATACTTAACAATAAAGACTCATGTCAACTTTCAAGATGTTACAGTACTAACTCACTCTGAATACTGGTAAGTAAAGGAAATTAAACAAGCATTTTATGTAGACTTTCCTGAACAAACTATTTCAGAGTAACAAAATAGTTGAAAAGCAAAAGTTCTTTTTAAAAACATTCTAGTTAATAAAAATAGAGGAAACAATAATAGATTATTACCATTTTGCAAGCCTTAATGAAATAATGAATCCCAGTGATGATCATTAATGACTGCTAAAACTACTAGGTGAAAGGCTACTGGGGAACCTTATGTTGGCACTATCAACATCTGAGTCCACTGATTAATCTCATCATTACAAAAGAAGAGATAACTAGACATTTTTGTGGCTCCTAATGTGACATAACAGGAAGTTCACACACACAGTAAATGTAAAGTATATTTGCCACCACCCTCCCAAATTAGATTTTAATTTGCCTAAGCCTCAAGATCTAGCTAACAATTTAGGAAATAAATGAGTTGAAAAAATATGATAAACACCAGTGAGGATGCAATCAGCAAAATCCAAAATATGGAAAATTCTATGGAACTAATGATCTAGATCTTCAACAAATGAATGGCCCCCAAAAAAAAAAGAAGAGGGGGATAATTGTTATAAATTAAAAGAGACTGCTTAAATCTTGATTCAAACAAAGTAATGGCAAAAAGACATAAGATAATCAGTGAAGATGTAAACTCTAATTGGATATATGATAATATTAAGGAATTACTGAGGGAGGGTTAATTTATGATAATGGTATTTTGGTTTGTTAGTATTATTGATTTGTTTGCTTTTAAGAAGTCTTTGTCCTTTAGCCTTTATTCTTTAAGGAGTCTTTATCCTGAGTTGTTTATGGATAGAATGATATAATGTCTAGGATTTGCTTTAAAATAATTTATTTATTTATTTATTTATTTAAAGGCTGAGGACTCTAGATGAAAGAAGATTGGCCAAATGTTAATAACTGTTGAAGCTGCATGGTGGGTACATGATGGTGAATTATACTATTCTTTCTACATTTATGTATATTTAAAAATAACACACACACACACACACACTAATAGGGGAACTGACTTTACAAAACTTTTATAGGATTCGAATTTACTTTTGTAACTGGGATATATACTTGCAGTCAAACAGCAGCTAAAAAAGCTTTATATCTTTTGGAACTGTTCATGCATAAAAATTTTTGCTTACCTCCACCAATTTGGATGCTAAATACATGGAAATTGTTGTGCTTTTATAAAACATCATTGATATACCTGCCAAAAATCCTGAAACAACAAACAAGAAAAACTAATCAGATCATAAGGTATTTCTTTGTTGTTATACCATCAGAAATGTTAATTAACTTAAATAGGAAAGAAGTGATTTGTAGCACTGCCTCTTGTTACAACACAATCAAGGACATATATAATACATCAGATGACACTGAAATGGGGTGAGTTCTTATTACTACATATTTTTAAATTAAAAAATTGATCTTCAGAGTTAGGAACAGACAGTTATGATTTATGTAAAACAAACTTTAAATTTCAATTTTGACTTTAAAAACAGCAGTAGTCTAGGCAAATATAATAATTTTTAAAAATAATTTTAAAGGCTATTTGTATCATTTCTGATTTTAAGTGGAAATGTTTATTCATCTATTCTCCTAATAGTTCAAATGATCTTTAGTGCTATCATTGCATTTATGTCCATAGCACTGCCTTCATTCTATAAATGGAAAACCAAGAGAGGTGGAGTGTTGGAATATTAATGGTAAAATTATTATTAATAAATACCTGATAAACTATCTATTTAAGTAATACATACTTATAGGAAATGAACTTTAGTTTTTTTATAAAGTAATTAAGTTCCTTCTAAAATGATTATTAAAATATCATTGTTTTCTAGTGGTAAAAAAAGAATTTTTAAAGACATCTACTTGAACTTCCCTTCATCACTTATATAATATTATAAGGCTTATGCTCTTTTGTGACACAATCCCAGGATTTCTGGCCTGTAGCAGGGCAGATAGCCAAGTCATTATATTGCCAACTCAAAACACCAGATGGCAAGTGTGCCATGATATAAAATGTTTGGACGAATGCCTCAATAGGGATTCTATTACAATAGAGAAAGGAAGATACATAGAAATGGGATAAATTTAGAAATTTCAGATTCATTTTCAGATTCATATTTCAGATTCATTCCTACCACTGATTGATACAATAATAATCATTCATTTTTTATTCTTTTACCAGCTATAATAGCATGTAGTTCATCATCTAGGTTTCGGACCCAGCGCAGGAAGCAACTAGTACCCTGTATTAAGGAGAAAATACAATGACTTCGGTTATTTTATTTGTAGAAGAAAATGCATGAAAACAAAAACAACTGTAATGAGTGATTCGCTAGATGACCTTGGAGGCAAATTGGTGATCTTATCTAAATGAAACTGAACAAATGATTGGAAAAATTATGAACAATAATCTTTTATAAAGTTATTGTTCTGGATAGACTCGCTTAAGAAATCACACATATTTTTATTATACTGATTTTCCAAAATCTATGAATTCCCCTTTTGTCTAGATCTAGAATAATGGGAAAAGTGTTACTCCCATTCTAAAAGGAAGAAAAATCTGGATAAACTACAAACCTGACAAGCCAGAATTCTACATCCAGAGAAAATATTTTTCAATATTAAAGATAAAGACTTTTTCCAGAAAGATAAAAACTAATAAGAAAATTCATCACCAGCAGACCTGAGCTACCAAAAATATTAAAGGCAGTTTTTCAGGTAAAAGGAATATGACACCAGACGAAATTTTGAACTGTAAAAAGAGATGGAGAGCTCTAGAAATAGAACGATAAAGGTAAATTTAGAAGATGTATTTTTCTTATCTTTAATTGCTCTGAAAGTGAATTAAGTATCTAAAGCAGGGGTCAGCAAACTATGGCTCACTAGTCAAATCTAGCCTGCCACCTGTTTTTATATGGCTTGGGAGCTAATAATCATCTTTACAGTTATAAATGGATGAAAAATAAGTCAAAAGAAAAACAATATTTTGTGACATGTAAAATTATATGAAATTCTAATTATAGCATGATAAAGGTTTACTGGAACATAGCCATGCTCATTCAGTATTTTCTATGGCTGCTTTCACACTATAACAGCAGTGTTGAATAGTTGTAACAGAGACCATATGGTCACAAAGCCTAAAATAGTTACTACCTGGCCCTTTACAGAAAAAGTTTGCTAACCCCGGGTATAAAGTAATGTATGTGGAGTACATAACATATGTAAAGATAAATGTATAACACAAAGGATGGGAAGGAGGAATCAGAAGTGGCGTTGTTAGGTTCTTACACTATACATAAAGTGGTACAATATTATTTGAAGATTGGCTGATAAAAATGTATATTATAAATGTTAAGGCAACCACTAAATTAAAACAAACAAGTATAAATATCAGCCAATAGTAAAGATAGAATAGAGCCACAGAAAAATACACAATCAATCTAGAAGGGAGAAAAAGGAAAAAAAAGAGAAAGAAAAAATGGAACAAATACAAAACAACAAGCTAGAAGGGAGATTTAAAATCAACCTTATAAGTATATTATATGTAAACAGTATAAACATATCAATTAAAAGATAGAGATCATCAGATTAGATAAAAAAGGAAGAACCAAGTTTATGCAGTCTAAAAGAAGCCAACTTTAAAAATGAAGACAGAGATTAAAGTAAAAGAATGGAAACATTATACCATCATATGTTAAACAAAAGAAAGCTGGAATAGCTATATTAATATTAAACATAGTAGACTTCAGAAGAAGGAATATTACCATGGATAAACAGTAATCTCACAAAAAGAAAAAAGGATCAGTTCACCAAGAAACAGAAAAAATGAGGTTTACTTACCTGACCTTCTCTTAATTACATTCTTACAAAGATACTAATGGCATAGACAATTTCTTTTGAAAAATCACATATGGCTTTTGAACACACTGTATGAATATTTTCTATGAGATTTTCTGACCCAGTTGCTCTTTCCAAAGTTTAATACCATTAGTTTGTATTATCTAAGCAAATAAATGGTAATAGAAATAGAAAACTAAACCCACTCTGAGATATGCTGGAGGATGGAAAATAACCAACCTGGGGCTAAAAATGTTGGAGATAATATAACATACATGTAAACATTTAGAATTTCTGTTGAGTATAAGCACAAACACTATGACATGACAAATGAAAAAGAATGAATGAATTTAAAGAATGAATTTAAAGAATGAATAAAAGAATGAATTTAAACATGTAATTACCAAAAATCTGTCCTTAACTCTTATATATTCAAAGATATTAGTAATGCTTTCTAGTTAAACCATATTGAAAATGTTTTTAATATTAGTAATATTTTACAAGTGAATCATTACCTATAGTTTATAGTTTATTATTCCTTTCCATTTCAAAATACTTTCTCTATATCTACCTTTTATGAATAAATTTTTATATAAAATGATACACGACCATTTTACCCAAAGCAACTTCAGAACTCAATTTTCCCAGCATTAATTGAGTTTAACAATATATGTGTGTATGTGTACACATGCATATATATGCCTACATATATATGCACATAGGTCAACCTTAATTAACACACTTCATTTAGAACCTATATTTAGATATAAAACCTAAATTTTAAATGTTTAATAAAATATGTCACTAATATGACTTACATATTAGTGATTCCATTTTAAACAAAAGTCCATTCTTAAAGTTTCAGAGTATTGTGTCAAGAATGATCTTTACATAGATGTTTAGGTGTGAGTTTGTTTGTGTGGGTACATTTATAGGATTATACATAATGGGTGTTAGAATTTTAACTCTGGTTATCTGAGACAGTGTAGTAGTGAGTGAGTAGCAGAAGGAAAAAATTTTTGTTTATATAAGTTATTATAGAAAATCCTTACTCATTTTATCAAGTGTTGATATCAGCTAGAAAGATCTGAAATATGTTTAAATTAATAAAGAAGTAATAAATATGATTAAGAAAAACATACCAGGTATATTAATATCATTTTTGATGTTGGGAATATCAGAAAATGTGTATTTTCTCAGAATATCAATTGAAAATGAATCATTGAGAATCTTTAATATTATATGTAAATGCAAACATGTCTACACATTCAAGCACATTAAATAATATTTTAAAAGAAAAAGTTTCTCCAACTTTAATTCTCAATATATTATATATATTTGGTGACGTCAAGATGTTTCTGAATACTCCAAAAAGAAGTATTAAAAAATAACAGATGAATTAAAGGTCATATCTCATTTTAACAACAGCCATGTTAACTAATTCTCATTCTTCTTTCCACTTCTAAAAACCTTACCTTGTATATGCTAACAAAAGAGCCAAGGAAAGCTCCAAGCTGGAAGTTTTCTTTATTGTAGAAGAGAGAAAGTAGCCGGGATGGCTGTGTAAACAAATGCCTAAATGCAGAAGGGATTCGGAGGCAGCACTGGATCAAGTATCCCACACTAAACATTCTGATGAAACCCTAGAGAAAATAGGGAAGAAGTTCTGATTTACAACAAAATTTTGAAGTTTGATAGAATATGAATTTTACTGTCTTTGAATCAAAACCAGAATCAAAAAATTTTAATCGTTTATAGCACAGCTACTTGCAAAATAAAGTCTTAAAACCTCAAACAATAATTTTAAAACAATTACCTTAAAAATAAGGCTGAAATCTTGGAGTGAGTATACTTTCTTTGATATACAAAGACTTAAAAATTCTCACAAGCACTGGCCAAGCTTGCCTATGCACCAAAATTCCACTTCTTGACATTTTGTTGACAATAACCAGGATTTTAAATTCCTAAACCACAAATGAATTTTAGAGACAAAAGCACTGAAATTCCAAAAAATAGTTAACAAAACCAAATGCTTTTGGAAATTTTAACAGAAAACTACTCTTAATCATTATTATCATGAATAGGGGTTCTACTGACAGAAAAATAATTTTACTATTTGTTTAGACCTTTGTAGCAACTTCCTCAATGATCAGGTTAAAAGAATTTCTCATAAAAAATATATCTAGGTTTTTATTCCTGTGGTCAACTGTCAGGTTAAAACATCTCTAAGGAATAGTAGCTTTAAGATATACTAAACTAAGTTTGAAAAAGCAAATCCATATTTGTTGCCAACATTTCTCTATATTTCTTTCAACTTTTTATAGTGCAAAAGAGATCTAGAGAGGATAACTAGTAACAAATTTATGAAAATGAAGTTTAGATGTCTGAGAGACTGTAAAGTTAATTAATACTGAGAGACTGAAAAATTACAATTAGCACACAACATTAACAGAAAGAGTAGTTATTTTATATATAAATCAACCAGTACATTGGAATAATACCAGTCTCCATTTTCCTCCTTTCTCGCCCCTACTGGAATCGGAAAATATCTATCTCTTTGCAGTGCTTGTCTGCTAAGTTCCACAGGTCAGGTATGTATTACCCAGATTACAGCTTTTCTAGAAAAAATTGAATTACTATGATGAAACATTGGTTAATTTACCTGAACCTACCTAATTAAAACATGAAATCAAACCATCCAATTACTGTGAATTATAATACACTTACTTAATTGAAACTGCTTAGTATATGTTTAATGCATGAAATAAAATGGTCACACTTTTATCTTGCCATTGATAACCTTATAATGTTAATCTAAGTATTCATACATCACAATCACATTATAATCTTTTCATGTTGTTTTCAAAAGATCCACTTATCCATGTGTTTGGGAAATATTTGCTGAATGCCTATTATGTGTCAAAGCATTACACTAGACGCTGAGTGTACAGTTATAAGGAGACAAAAAGTTCTTGCCTTCATAGAGCTTTCATACTTATTAAAGGAAGAGAAAATAAAGGAAGAGTAAGCAAATAAAGAAAATAATCAGGGCACTGGGATAGAAATTAACAGGGAAATCTATTACTATATTAGATTCATGGTGAATATAGGCATTTAAACGATATGACATGTCAATAGACTCAAAAGAGAAGAAGCTAGCATGAGACAACCATTTCAGACAGCTTGGACAGAATGCAAAAAACCAATAAAGAAATTGACAAGTATAAGGAACCAAGAAAAAGTCAGTATAAATGGAATTGAGGGGAATTCAATTAATAGGAATATTTACTCAGAATACGATTGAACATGTAGTATAATTAAGTTCATGGAATAATGAGGTGCACTGTCAAAAATTTTTACTAACATATTTGTGGTGTAAATTCCTCACCCACAGGTCTCCAAATAGTTTTACTTTCGTGGACATAATACCGTATTCCAATTTATACATACATTACCAAGTTTATAGTGCTGGTATACATTTGAAAGAATCACTGGAATTTTTCATTGCTTGGTAATTCTCACTAACTTTCTCATTTTTTTTAATGTCACCTCCCTCCACCCCAAATTTCTCAAATACCTCCAATTTAATCAGAATACTTTTCTTAGTTTCCTTCCTGAAGTTTCCCTTTGAACTACAATCCTGTTCAGTTATAAGAAGAATAACTCTCCAGGAGCCAGCAGACTCTGAAATTGTCAGCAATGTTGCCTTCCCCCCCACCCCACATTAAAAGTGAGACAAGAAATCAAATTTGGAAAGAGTGTATCAGAAACTACTGTACAATTGAAAAAAAAAACAAAAAAACACTTTTTTTTTTCCTTGCCCCATTTTGGGGAATTCTGAAGGTAAGTGTAGGCTTGGGCAAATGCATTGTCAACACTGGGCCACAGGTGTTTACATTAATAAGCACTAATGTGGGCTGGGCGCGGTGGCTCACGCCTGTAATCCTAACACTCTGGGAGGCCCAGGCGGGCAGATTGCTCAAGGTCAGGAGTTCAAAACCAGCCTGAGCAAGAGTGAGACCCCCGTCTCTACTATAAATAGAAAGAAATTAATTGGCCAACTAATATATATAGAAAAATTAGCCGGGCATGGTGGTGCATGCCTGTAGTCCCAGCTACTCAGGAGGCTGAGGCAGCAGGATTGCTTGAGCCCAGGAGTTTGAGGTTGCTGTGAGCTAGGCTGAGGCCATGGCACTCACTCTAGCCTGGGCAACAAAGTGAGACTCTGTCTCAAAAAAAAAAAAAAAAAAAAGGCACTAATGTGGGAAAGTTCATCCTTTCTAGAGTAACCATAAGGAGCCTGACTTTTGGGGTATCTTACAATTTCGCTGTTTTCATCATCAACTCAGTAGGAAGTAGACCTTGCAAGAAGAACATAAATGTTCTAAACCATCAGAATTGTTAGAGCACCATTCAAAACTAAGAAACCTGTAGCAGGTGGTACCACCTGTGCCACATTAACTACAATGAAAATAACTTTCTTCCCAGAACTGGTAGGAATGGGGGGAAGGGTGAGAGGAGGTGGGAGGGAAGAGCATCACACTAGTACACTAGTATATTAGGAAATTGGAAATTTATGCCAGTGGGCATAGCTAGCTTGCATGCAGAACAACTGTGGACATGCTCCAGTTACTGATGCCTTAAGAAAAAGGCAATATACAAGTCCAAAACTATAAGCCACTGTAACGGATTGTACACAGTATATGAAGTATATGTGTGACTGCTAACCTAGCTAGAACACAGCACACAGTCCAGGGACCTTGTTTTAGGATATAGTTCTAATGAGAATACATTACTAAGTACAAATTTTCTTTTTTTCTTGTTATCCCATCTGCTCTCCTATCTCATAAATTTTAAATAAGCTAATTTTTAAACAAGCTAACTTTTAAATTATTTAAGGATCTGGTAAGTGAATATTAAAAGCTTAATTGTCATTTATTCTCACCAATTTCTTAGTCAAATGCAAAAATGATAGCAATTATTAATAACTTTTCTGTTTAAATTATTTCTTAATAAATAAGTTATTTCTATACCTATTCTCCATTGTTAGGAAAGTACATACTTTCACATACTTACTTTAATACAATAAGAGATGCAATTATCTTCATAGTGCTTGCAACATCTATGCCTTGGTCCATGCTTACATCTGAAATTAAACCAAAAAACCTAAACTAATTATAATTTAAATATGTGTGTGTGATTTAAAACTCTTTAATCACCAAAAAAAGAACACTCACCCACTTATTTTTAAAATGTGTGCAACTTTTGGTGTTTTAGGACATAGAGAAGCAAGAAAAACATATTTTAGAATTTTTCCTCTTTGCTGCTTACCAGTAACTTGACACATTGTATTAAAATATGTGACAGCAATCAAAATACTTGAATGTGGAATAGAAAAATCACACTGGTAAGTATTTGTGACTAAATATGAAAAATATATATGTTATTTATATACTTTGCCAAATCTTTTTGGAAGCTTTAAATCACTTATTGTAGAGTATAACAGTCATAAATCATCCATGAAGTCAGTACTTGAGCAAACATCATAATGAGAATGTGCTCAGGTTACAGGAATTTATACTTAATTATATTTGAGAGAAAACATCTGGAAAAGAAACATGATATAGTTTTAGAATTCAAAATTCAGTTTTAAAAATAAATATTAGAAATAAAGATCATGTGGGAATTCAAAAGTAGGTTATTTGTGATTTAATTATAAACCACTTAACTCTCTAGTGTTTAATAAACATTTCTTCTGAGAGGGCTACTGTTCAAGACACACTCATTTTCATTATTTGGGATGTCGACTCCAAGACTATTCACCCTAGGCATAAAAAGCTAAGTAGAATATTTAATATGCATCTAGCTCTCTCCTTTTTCTCTTTAAAAGGTTCATGTTCCAAAATAAGTAGTCTTCATAACTTCTTTCAAACTGTAGTTAATTAATTATCTTCATAGTTGAACCATATGAACACTTCCTGTTTATAACAGTAACTTGTAGAGCAATGTTCTGGCTCTGCACCTCTCCAATCCCATTTGCAAGCTGATTAGCAAGATTTTTTCTGAAATCCAATTCTGCACTGCAGCTGGAGTACACAAGCAGCCTTTCCTAGTCAAGGGTGACAGCAAGAGTTCATACCAACAACAGCCCTTATATTATTAGAATGCTATGACATATGTAGTCATGTGAAGTTGTTGAATGATTAAAGCTGGAGGCCTGAAAAGAGGTGATTCAAAGGACTGCCTGATGCAAACCATCACTCTTCGTATTTCTAAGTATCCTCTTCAAAGACATTTCTCAGCCATTGCTACCAGAACTAGATAGAAATTATTAAACTTTCTTTGCTAATGAAGTTAAATCCTAATATCATCTGCATTGTCATTTAATCTTTCCATAGTCACACATTAAAATGGCTTCCCCAGTCCTCAACTGCCTATTTACTATATTATTTGCTTTGCTTCTGGATTATTCTGCATCTACTCTGACAAGTTCTGCATGACCTGATCAGTTCTGATGCTCAATACATCATTTACTCACATAATTCATTCTCTATATTTCCCTGATTCATTTTGAAATTATTTCCATCAATGGGATATTTTCTCCCTTTTCTCCACTAAGGTTTTCCATAATAGTTTTTGAACTTGCTTATTAAATTCACTACCACATTATTCCTGCCATCTACTATTCCTTTCTTTACTCTTACCTTCTGTGTGTGGTGCACGCTAAGATGAAAAGAAAAATCTTTAAATTCAGTAAAAATTTACGTATTCACTGTGTGCTCATATATCATGTCCGGCAATTTCACATATGTTGTTTCATTTAATGGTCACACCAATCCATAATAGAGATTATTAACCCCAGCTAAAATAAATAAGGACTTTGGAATGCATAGCAGTTAAATCACTTTTCCAAAGTCAGAAAGCTGAAAAGGTAAAATAAGAGTCAAATACAGTTTTTCTGATTTCTGAAAGGGCCTCAGCTTCCTATAATTGATCCCCTAACTTTCTGTAAAATACTGCCTACTCATTCTACTTTTTCTAAAATAACACTACCAAGATTATTTTTATTGGCTGATGTTCTCATTTTAAACTATTAAATTAATTTTCTTAAATATGTACACTAGAAATACAAATAGACTTATTTGTGTGAAACATAAAGATTTCTTTGTATAATAAACAAAGATTTCTTACTTCAGGTTGAGAGCCCCAGCAATTTTCAGTCTTACAAAATATACTTAAGGTTTGCTCTTTAGTATTCCTTTATCTCCTTGAATCTCTCTCAGGACCTATTCTTTCTCCTTTCCATAATTAGCACATATTAATCTGTTTCCTGAAGTTCTCCATTATTGCCTCCTGTAACTGCCTGGTTTGAAATAGAAAAATATTTCAATTTCATGAAAATTTATTTCAAAGGCATATGATGGTCTACGGTACTGCCAGAAATAAAAAATAACATTCACTTGCCATTGTGTGCCTTAAAACTCTACGCATAGTTTCTGGTGAAAAATGACCATCATTACCTGAATAGAAAACAAAAATACCTTGGCATGGTACAAATATCATATAAAAGTGACAAAGTGTGATAAAATATCAAGAAAAAAACTCACACTGAATCCACAAGTTTCTTGACTAGAGCAATTATGTTCATTCTTCTTGGTTTTTCCTCATGTTTCTCTCTCTTTTGTTCCACTTTTGAATATGCTGCCTCTGGTGAAAAAGAATGTGTGGGAATTTCTTCCTTCCCTACAATGAACCTTAAGAAAAGAGTACAATGTGAGGCATTTTTCACCTTTAAGTAAATCAATGAGAAAAAAAGGAAAAGATTTTGTTTATAAACAAATACATTTTGAAGAGTATCTTATTTGAAATATTAATATTTCACAATTTATATAAAATATCATCCTTTGAAGAAAAACAGACTTTCAAAATCTGAATAGTCAGAAAAATTTAGGAGTCAATTGTTTGACAATGCGGGTACTTTAAAATCAAATTAATCAAATTAATCAAATTAATCAAGTAAAATACAGCACAGCACTTTAACACTTTTTTTAAGTTTAAACCTTAAAGTTTTTCAAAAGAACCAGGTAAACTTGGGTCTAATACACAATCACAAAAATTCTATTTTTTCCCCTAAATTTTGCTAATAGTTACAATTGAATGAGTTCCTCATTTAAAGTAAAACTCTAATGTCACTTTGAGTCAACAACTACAGTAGATGGTCATCTGTATACATACAAGGAAACAGAGGGAACTACAGTATGAGAATCAGAAAACAGTCCAGATTCCACATATCCTGAAGTTATTTCACCAGAAAATCTTAAACATGATGTTACTCCAATCTATTTATTTCTCTTTGGAAAAATCAAATATCTAGGAGAGAACACCATTCCTATTTCATCAAAACTGGACTACATTTTTCCAAAGACAATGCAAAGGAAAATGTTACCACCATTAGTAAATCAAGAAGTATCCTTCCTCAGAGTTTTCATTACTGCTTTTAGCGCCTACCCTAGAAGAGTCATGTTGCTCTTGTTAACATAAAGAATAACTAAGCTCTCCTAAGGAAACTACCCCCTAACCTTTCAGAAAATATAAAATATAAGTGAAATAGAGGATCAATAATACTACATTAAAATTCTGTAACTTGGGATGTGTGATAAACAATATGAAAATTTAAACACCCAGAAAAGAGAGAAAACTGTTACAACCAACAATTGCAACCTATCCAGCTCAGACAAACCTGGTAAAACATCTAGCTTATCAAATCATAAGGGGTATGTAATGGGTTTGTTCGTCACCAGATGGCAGCTGTGCAGCCTTGGAATTTCTTACTTGTGGGTGTGCACTAGAGAATTTAAGATCTGTACTACTGCTCTTTAACAGCAATAGGATAAAACTGTCCTAAAACAGACACAACAGTATTTCTCACACCTTTCATAACACTGTTGCTATTTTGGCCAGGACTAAATATCTCAGATCAGGTCACTTCCTTGGAGAAGCTGTCCCTGCCTTAAGCAAGGGTGATGAGTTAATGATCCTTCCTCAGTGCTGTGAGAACCCAATGAACACCCAGTACTATAAGCACCATTTTAGTAGTCTCTAGCACCCACTAAACTGTGGGGCCTGTGAAACTATATCTTCTTAGCTATCATATCCCAGTGCCTAGCATTGTGTAGTATAGCCCAAATATTTCATCACTTTAATTTTTAATTATATATCAAATAAATGAATATAGTAATAGCTAGCATTTTCTGAGCAGTTACTACATGATAGGCACAGTGCCAACTGAGTCTTTTACAAATAATAAATCATTTAGTCTTCACAGCAACAACATAGGTATCATAATTCCCGTGAGAGTGAACATTAAGTATCTTGTCCACATCCAATAAATTATCAGTAATTATCTGAACCCAGAACTGTCTGACCCTAAAGTCTGGCTTCTTAATCACTAACCTATGTACATTTCTGATATAGTTTGCATATCTTTCCCCTCCAAATCTCATGTTTAAATTTGATCGCCAATGTTGGAGGTGGGGCCTGGTGGAATGTGTTTGGGTCATGGGAGTGGATACCTCAAGAATGGCTTGGTGCCATTCTCACAGGATTGAATTCTCACTTTTGGATCCCTTTAGATGTGGTTGTTAAAAAGATCCTAGGACCTCCTCCTTTCTTGCTCCCTCTCTCACCATGTGACAAGCCTGCTCCCCCTTCACCTTCCGCCATGATTGGAACCTTCCTGAGGCCCTCACCAGATGCAGACGCTGGCACCATGCTTCTTGTACATCTGCAGAACTGTAAGCCAAAGAAACCCCTGTTCTTTATAAGTTACTCAGCCCCAGGTATTCCTTTATAGCAATGCAAATGGACTAAGACAACTTCTAACTATGTTTTAAACTATGATGAATTACGCTTCCTGCATTTTCAGACTCCAGCACTACTAGCTTTTCTCCTATGGTTCTGTCCTTAACTCTATCTAGTCCCATGACTTCTACTATTATCTACATAGATAGATACTTTTCAAATCATCCTACATACCATTTCTAGAGGAAGCTTCCTAAAATGCAGATCTGAACATACTATTCTCCTTTGCAAAGAATGTCACTGGCTTATGGCCTACTGAATTAAATACAAACTTCAAGCTTTAAAAAAATGGTACCTGGCACAGAGTGCGTATGAGACATTATTATACATTATAGCTTGTTGAACTACTCACCATTCTCCAAATAAACCATGCCTCTGTACTGCTCTTCTTATCTGGATCATCCTTCCCTAATCTTTGATCCAATCTTGTCTTCTAAAATCCATCTTAAATATTCCTCCCTTCCACCCTTTTCCTCCTATCCCCCCTCCAAGAACAAAAAAGTAATTTGTGAACTATATAGCACTTCGTTTCTATTCTCTTATAGTATTTGGGCTTTTCTATTCTGTAAGTAATTCTGTGCAATTTTCCTGCTGTCTTCTCTGCCTTTACTCCTATCCATAGCTTGAGGAGAGAAACTAAAATAGACCTGCCTAAAATATATTCCTGAGATAATCCATACTTCTCTTTTGTAACATTTGTCACATTTATAATTAATATTGTCTTCCCCACTAGATTACAGCTCTGAGGACTGAGACTGTATCTAACTTATTCCCAAGTGTATTCTCAATGCTTACTACAAGACCTAGGACAAAGTAGAAGTATACTAAGTAGGAATGAGTGTTTATAGCTCTCATATTAACTTGCACATGTTGAGGAGTGCTTAAAAAATGAATCAACTAAAGTTTAATATTTTAAAGATTTTACCCTATGTTTAATTAGAAGATATTAAATTGGGGTACTCTGAGAATACTCATCCTCTATGAAAAAAGGACAGTTTTCCTTAGAGTGAACAATGTGTGTTTTCATGATAGAATAATTATAATCTGTATATGACAGGTACTTCTTTTAAGCCTTTTTAGGATATTATTCATTTAAACCTGACTATTCTCCAATGTTATCAGGCACTGAATATCTTTTCCTCACCCACATTTAATATTGCCAGGAAGTTATATTAAAATAGGCTACAGCAAGCACTTTTCTTTCCCCTTCCTTTTGTAATTAGTATTAAATGTTGTGTTTTTGACATGCTATAAATTTACAGCATATGCCCACAATAAAATCTGGGCTGCCAAGAATGCAAACAGGTAGTTGGAAAGTCATGTCAGATAATACTTTTTGGAAGACTGCAAGATAGATATACATTAACCTACATTATTTTTTGACAATGAAACTTGACAATAGAAAATATAATTGGCTTTTAGTAATATCTTCTGACTATTAACTTTGTAAGTTTGAATATAATCAATTTGTAATGTGGGGAATCTTAAATGAAACAGAATGTGATTAGTAGAAGGAGATGTACAATATAAATAAACAATAATTCACAATACTTAACAATTTTCTTGGTTTAACAAGAACATTAGCAAGAAGTAATGAACATTTTTCCAGAATATTTTCCTATAATACTGAGAAAAGTTTAAGTGCAAATAGTCCAAACTAGCCCTTTATTACAAGTGGATTTGAAGAAGAGACATGAAAACATCTGATACATTTTGAGTTTTTACAGGGATTCTGGAGTCTAAAGGGATACGTAGGAAAACAAGGCAAGTTTTCCTTTCTCTTCAGGAAAACTTTTGTTTTTATTATCAACTTTCAACTTAATAGAGAATACTTTATAGCCAATGTATCAAAAATAACAAAAAAAGTTATTTTCTAATAAATTTCATGATCTTTTAATGAAAAATATGAGGTAAAGAAATTACTATTGTGTATTATCACTTAGAAAGTTATTGTTACCATAGAGTTTTTACAAAACCAAAGTCATTCTTAATCATACAGTGACTTCATTTGTTTCCTCCCAAAACAGTTTCCTTGCATGCCATTTTCTAGTAATAGCACTTTCTTTTAGGCACTTAGGTTTTCAATATTTGGCTGGGAATGAGGGGTTGAAGGGAAGAGAAAAAAGGAAAAAATATCAGTTACTAGGTCATTTTATTCCATTCCCAGTTTCAACTCTGTCTCTTTCTCTATAATCCTCCTACTAGCACCCAAATTCCACTCCTTATCATTTTGTCTTTCTACCTTTTGGTTCTTTCTTTTCCAATGTCCTAAATACTGTAGCCAGACTAACCTTTCTGAAATACCATCATCTATACCGCTCAAAAACCATTAATGGCTCCCTACTGCTCACCTTATCAAATCAAAGTTTGTCTTTTTTGTCCTAGGTCTTCCATAATATGGCCCTACTCTATCTATTTAAAAAATATCCTTTATTCCCTAATTTATATTTTTCTATACCAATTAAATTAATTTTCATCCTTTTGCTAGTATTATTCACTTCCACACAGAGTGCTCTCCCTCATCCCTTGCAGTTATCTAAAGCTACCCTTCAAGTACAATTTAAGACGTATCACCTATAAAAATAATAACAACAATAATAACCAACATTTCTTGAGTACTTACTATGTGCCAGGCATTGCTCTAAATATTTTTCATGTATTAACTCACATGATTCCCTAAATACCCTTATGAAGTAATCATATAAAAACTTCTCCTAGTATTGAAGCCCACCCTAATTTTTCCCACCAATACTTGTAATAAATACTATGCTACTAATCTTCAGTAAGCATCTACTGCATGTACTTTGGAGAATAAAATTGGCAATATTTATGACAGAAACAGGATAAATATTGGGTTTGGAGTCAGTATATATAGTTACTTGTATGGTGCTGAATTAAATTAGTCCAACATTCTAAGCCTCGCCTTTCTCATGTTACATGGGCAAAAAAAATACCCATCTTACAGAACTTTTGCAAAAATTTAATTTATTAATCTATGTGAAAATGCTTGGTGAACTATAAAATAAAATGCTAATGCTAACAAACATTTCTACAGTATACCATTGTGCCAATTACTATACTAAGAGATTGTCTATGAAGTGAAAAGAAAAAACTCTAGCAATGCTTAAAATCTAATACGTGTTTGACAGTGCATGAGTCCTGCCCTAAAGAAACCCATACTCTGGTACCACACAATTAAGTACTTAATTTTAATTGTTCATGTGCAGCTTTGTCTTTCCACGCTCCCTGAAGAGAGTTCTTGTATTTCTTTTCTAACACCTCACAGTATAAGGCACACAAAAGGCCCAAAAAGTAGTTGCTGAGTGACTGATTTTTAGGGGGAAAAATATGATAAATAACTCTTTCAATGAACTATTTACAAAGGTTCAGAAATACTTTTGTGACTTCTAAAATCATTTTCAGCTTAAAAATTTAGTCAATAAATATATATCATAATTACTTATAATGATATTTATTTTTTAAAGAAAGTTAACTTGTAAAATCTCTCTCAACATAAGATAAATAAAATGTTACTTACCTAAGTGCAGAAAATGTAAATCCTTTCAAACCATCTTTGCACCTAAAACAATAACAATTTAGAATCATAAATATTTTGATATAAAAAAGTAGTATATTACATAGCTACTAATTTTTTTAACTAAAAATGACGTTTCAAAAGGCAAAACTCTATTAAGGCAATGATCTGAGCATTACAAATGGTCAAACAAGCAACAAGCAATGAAATAAGTCACCTTAAACAAAATGATTACTATGATAATGCTTTCCATTGTGACATTAACATAACTTAGGGCTCAACTCTCAGATTTGCAGGTTGAAAAAAAACTTAAGCAAAGTTCTAAGGGGTCCATCAGGACTTAAAATAGGGCTGGGCGTGGAACATTCTTCATTCTACTCAATCCCTGGGGAACCAATTTGCTGTGAACAAAAAGGCCACATACACCTGCTGGGTATTATATATAGGTCAATTCAAGGTCTTGACTTCTCTCTACTTATTAATTCAATGAATGCAGAGCAAGGTAGAGTTGGCAGGCAAAGAAAGGCTTCAAGTTTAGTTCAACAGTTTTAACTTCTGATTAAACCCAATTAAAACAGATAACATAGCATGGGGAACAGGATTGGGGTAGGAGGAAGGCAGAAAAGGAAGATCTCAAATAGTATTTATTGAGTGCTTATTACTGCCAGGCACCCTTTTTATCTATTGTCTCATTTAATTATATCACAACTCTATAAACAGGTTTTTTTTTTTCTATTCCATAACTGCACAAAGGCTCAAAAAATGGAGTAACTTAGATAAAAAAGTAATAGCAGTCAAAATTCAGGGGGGAAAAATAAGTCTGTCTCGCTTAAAAAGTCATGGCTTTCTTTTATACATCCTCCTGAAAGAGTTGATTTTCTTTAATTGGGGAAGATTCAAACTACATGGTAATTAAGAAAAAAAGATTCTTAGATCTGCAAAAAATAGTTAAACAAGATCTTAAAGTGGGGACGTTACTATACTGGTTTTACATTATCCTGTTGCTGTTCAGTTTCTTTGTTCTTCTTTATAGGTATGATCAAGAGCTTTGGGGTATTTACTATCAAAATTCCTTGAAGAAATCTACAAAGGTTGGCGACATAATGATGCTCTAGTATGTGTTAATATTAGATACTAGATATTCTTGGATAAAAAGTATAGACTCAAATATAATTGGGCAATTCTTCTTGTATGTCTTTTGTACAGAAGGTCATAAAGGAAATGTGCAAAAATATAAAAAAATCTATCTTAATTTAAAATATATACATTTTTATTAGAGGTGGTGTAGAATCTGAGGAAAGAATTAAATCCATGTACACAGAGGTTTTAAACATTTAAAAACTCATTTCAAGTAAGCAACATGATCTACTTTTTGGTCATGTTAACAGCAAGAAATGTAACCACATAATTTAGCTAACTTACTACATAATTATCTAATCTACACAGAATAGGAGTAAAGGCAAAATAATTCATGTTAAGCTAAAAATATACATGGGAAAATTATAGCATTAAAATTCTTACATTTATCTTTTTCCCTCTGAAGAAAGTGTTTTGCATTAATTTAAAACCCATAATCTAGATAGGTGAGGTGCTGAGGGAAGTAGACTAGGAGTCTATAGACTGGAAAACAGAAAGCAGTATATTGATTAAAAGATTATGTAAGTTAACAAACAAATGTTGGCTTTGGTATGTTATAATTAAAAGATAGCCATTTATCTTTGTTATGCTGATTAGATAAAGGACTCTGACAATTTTTTCTAGTCAGGATTGCATATTTGTGACCATAAACAATAAATGTAATTGCAGACCAAAACATCAAAAAGTAGCTTTCAAATATAAAAGAAGCATATACAAATGAATTTGCAATGTCATTATGATGGAAGTTTGGTTCTTTCAGTAGAATTCTGTGGGAAGCACTTCATATTGATAAGGTCTTAGCAGGGATTCAAAAGGGGCTATTCTTCTTTCCATTCATGTGTATAAGGTTTTTTAATGTAACTGAGGGTCAGATGTCTATTTCAAAAGAACAAAAAAGTAATTATTCCCATAAAAAGAATCTTTAAAATAGTAATGTGACCCCAAATTTTGACACCAAGAGCACCGAGTACTGAGCATTAACCTAACTATGAAACAGTATTGTAATCTGTGTTAAATGTAGGAAGTATGATATAAACATAAAAATTTAAACAAAGCAGCCCATTAGAAGGTTCCTCACTATTCTATATATTCAGTTATTATAATGTAAATAAAATCACATTGTCCATTTAAGTATTAGGGCTTATTCAACAAATACTAACTAAATGGTTATTATGTGCTAGCACTGGCTTAGGTTCTCAGGAGCTAACAGTGAACAATAGAGAATTCTTGCTTTCATACAGCTGACCTCTAGTTGGAAAAGACATAATAAAAAAGTAAATATATCATAAGGTGATAATTATTATGGCAAAAACAAACAAACAAAAACTCCACCACCAAAAACAAAAACATCACAATATAAGGGGAGAAGCAGTGATGGAGTCAGGCTTTATTATTTTACATAGTGTGGTCAGATGGGCCCCCCTGAGAGGTAAAATTTGGTAATCTGATCAGAAACCTTAATGTATTGAGGGAAAAGCATTAAGTAAGTACAAAGCCCATGATGAGTCTAAATGGCATTTAAGGAGAACAGCAAGTAGATTAATGTCGTTGGAGCAAAATAGGAAAGGGAAGCAATGACGGAAAATGAGGTCAGAGTAATAGAGGTGGAGAGTGGAAGTGATCTACAATTCACCTAGGACCCTTCAGGTAAGGACTTTGGAAGGTTCTCAGCAGAGAAGTAACAAGATCTGTCTTAAATTTTAAAAGAATCATTTTGGCTGCTGGGTAGAAAATAACGACTACAGAAGGGCAAGGTTAGAAGTTAGGATGCTAGTAAGGAGGTGAAAGACGATTGCAGTCATTTAGATCATAGTGGTAAAGGTGGAAAGAAGTGATAAGATTCTGAATGTATTTCAAAAGTAGGGCAGACAAAATTTCTTGATGATTTGAATATGCGATAAAAGAGAAAGAATTTACAAATTGTTGAAATAATTTTGGTTTGAGCAAATGGAAGGATAAATGGCTACTTATTGAAGTGAGGAATACAATGGAAGGAACAGGTTAAAGAAAAAAATCAAAAGTTTTCCTTTGGACATGTTAAGTTTGAGATATGTGCTAGCTAATTAAAGGGAAATGTTAAGGAAGCAAGCAGCTGCCTATATAGGTCTAGGGATCAAGGAAGAGGTCTGATTTGTTTATGTAGTACTTAAATTCCTAAGACCAGTCACAATCATACAGGGAATATGTAAAGAAAATATTCAAAGACTGAATATATTTTATTCCTCCATAACTTATATTGCAGAAAATCCCTACAGAAGATAAAACTCCATTTCTCCTAATAAAATCATCCTCTGATATAAAGTCTCATTCTTATGTTTAAGTGTACATAAAGATAATACATTTAATTCATGTATAAATAAGACTTTTATCCTTAATCTATGTAAATGACATAAAATAATTACTATAAATTAATCCATATTTACTGAATCTCTACTTGCAAGGCTCTGTGCTAAGGTAAAGTATGATATAAAATAGAGCCAGGAAGGCTTGATGCAGTGGCTCATGCCTGTAATCTCAGCACTTTGGGAGGCTGAGGTGAAAGGATCGCTTGACACCAGGATTTTGAGATCAGCCGGAGCAACACAGTGAGACTCTTTCTCTACAAAAAATAGAAAGATTAGCCTGGTGCATTGGTACACACCTGTAGCCCCAGCTACTGGGTGGCTGAGGCAAGAGGATTGCTTGAGCCCAGAAGTTTGAGGCTTCAATGAACTATCATGATGCTATTGCAATCTAGCCCAGGCAATAGAGTGAGACCCTGCCTAAAAAAATTTAAAAAAATAAAAAAATAAAAATTCAGAGCTAGGAAAGACAAGGAAGAAAAGAAATCTGCAGCATTATATCAAACAACTTAGTCAATATACAACTAATTGTAGCGATTCAGGTTGGAATTGCATACTATGTACTGGAAAGTATAAAGAAGCTTAATGCTATAATTATCAGAGTAATACTCTTAGTGAAATGTCAAAATTTTCAATTAGAAGTAAAAATAAATGATAGTAAAAGAAAGAATTCCCTGAGGCAGGAGGATCAGTTGAGTCCAGGAGTTTGCAGCTACAATGAACTATGATCATACCACTGCATTCCAGCCTGGGTGACAGAGTGAAACTTCAACAAAAAAAGGGGGGGAGGGGAGCAAGGGAGGGAGGAAGGGAGGAAGAGGTAGGCAGGAAGATAGGCAGGAAGGAAGGATTCATTCTGTTCACAAAGATTTTTTTCTCCCATGCTTAATTTCCATGAAATTACTTCCAAGAGATACATTCATCTTTATTACAATGCTGTACCAGCAGGTGTCGCTAGAAAACTGTTTTTGGAAGAATGTGCAGCTCTTTGATGTGAATGCTATAGCAAATATTTTATTGCAAGTTTTCCACTAAAAACACATTTACAGGGATGCAAAAATGTTACTAATGTTATATTAATTAAATTATATTAATTTAATATTAATATTTAATATTAATTATATTAATTAAATTTCATTAAGTTCTCCCAAGTAAATATCATGTATTAGACTTTTAATGATGGGTGATATAACAGATGTAAAAGATACACTTTACAAATCTCCTTTAAAATATTTTTTCAGAGGCAATGCATGGGTTTAGTGAAAAAAATATTGAAATGAGTGAGGATACAGACACTAATCATAACTTCTGTGCCAACCTTGAGTAAATCACTTAACTTTTAGAACGGAACTTCTTTGTCTATTAAAGGAGACTAGAAGTAAATGACCACCACAATTAGCTGATTAACTGCTTCCTAATTCAGAAATTTTATCATTTCAATGATAATCTTATTATTAGAAATCATAATGGAAAATAGAATTCATCTAAATCACTTATGATGTACAAGAAATTATCTTATTAACACCAAGAATAAAAACAATAAAAAATACAAACAAAAACTATGAATTTGCCTTGAGATTATTGATTGCTGCTAAAAATTGTTACACTTACTTATCAGTTTATAATACTTATTGAGGTGGAACTTATTCCTGCAAAGGTTCAAAGAGAAACTCTTCTTCTTTAATTTTAAGGATAAAAGACCAACTACTATAATAGATATATACTGTTACAGAAAGATCCATAAGAAACACTGTTAAGTAAAAGAAGCAATTCTATATAGAGATATAATCTCATTAATTATAAAGTTTTACATTATTGCTATGTTTAGAATAAATGCTAAAATAGTAACATTATTAATGGTAAAATATAAAATGTTTACTCTACACATATGGAACTTTAGAGAAAGTACTCTAAAGGAAAACATACCAAACCATGGTTAGTGGGCTACTTATTGAAGTCGGATGGGTTAAGAGACATGAAGGAAAATATAACTTTTTACTTTCAATACTGCTATCTCATTTAACTTGTTTATAATAAGAAAAATTTATATATTATTTGTGTAATTATTTAAAATATCAATTTTTAACACAGAAAACATTAAGCAATGTAAAAGTTATGCATCTTTACTTTATTAATACCAATACAATGTCAAAAAATGTAAAACTCTAATCAACTTTACCAATTAACAGTTCCATAAGAGTTTTGTTAGAAAGAGGCATACAATTACCAACGAAAATAAATGTTAAACTAAACTGGAATTTTCTGAAAATGGGATCCCAATGAATAGGGATAATTAGGTGACTACAATGATAAAACAGAAACATTTATTAAGTATTAATACCAACTGGGGCACTTCAAGTTCTTTTGTCCTTTTTTATTCATTGAATTAGTTAGACAGAAACTCAAATATTGGTTAACAATTACCTGATGTATCTTTATTCACTCAATAATCATTAATTGATCAACTAATATACAGAAGACATTGTGCTGATCACTTGAGGATTCAAAGGCAGATTTTTAGAAGCTTAACTACTCTATTTGTATTTCATGAGTTCAGCTTTGAATTTCTTTAATCTAGCATTTTACATCATCTATCTCCTTAAATTATTTGATTTGAGAAAAGTAGCACACACGTGCAGCAAAAGCACAACTAAAGATGTGGAAAGATCAGCAAAAAGTAAAGACAAATTGGACTTAAAATAGTGCACATCGATAATTCTTAAAACTTGGTATCAAAATTAATTTTCATTATTTTATATAAGCAAAATTATTTAAAACAGGCTGAAAATTCAAGTGTGAACATTTATATTAGAGTTATAAAAAGAATGACATAAACTTGATTGTAATAGTTACAGACAATAGCTGGAACTTCAAAATTTTATTTGTCTAATTACTATATCATTGGTACTAAAAGCATAAATATAATTGGAATGAACACAACTGAAAATTTTAATTTTAAAGTCAAAAAGGAACAAGATTGCCTATTTAAATGCCTCTAATTTGTGACTCACAGTTGTCTTCATTCTAAAGAAAACTTAAGCATTCCTTTAGAGGAGGGACAAAAAAAAAAGAAAAGAAAACTTAAGCAATTTTATGTAGTTTGTCTTTAAGTTAAATCTTTCTTATTTTGTTTTTAAAAACCCACATAAAAGAATAAACCAGACTTTGTAATTAATTTTCTTAATCTATTTTCAGGTGTAGAAGCTCACTTAGTACCAAATTATACTTTAGTATTTGAAACCTAATTAACAATTGTAGATTTTGATTGATACTTATTTACAATAAGAAATGGAATTAATTTCAGGATTTATTTTTGTTTCTTTTTAAACCTTTCAATCTCCTAATATATATGCACACTCTAATAGGTCAAATCTATTATTACAATTTTTACTGTTCCAAATTTGTGGTGTGTGGCTAAAATGCATTGTATTGCTTACACACATACAACAGATTTTTCCCCTATGTCTACTACTGTTTGAATAATAAAATAGACTAAAAGTTCAGTATCAGTCTGTATATGGCACTTAGCATGAACAAACATAACAATTAGTTTTTTATTCCTATTTTAAGAAACCTCACATACAAAAATCTGAAGTTGGAATAGCAACAAATTAAGAAATATGGGGAAGATTATTTTGTTTGTTTAATGAACACATATCTTCAAAATAATTTCCAATAGGATTCCTTTTAATAGTGAATTTTCCCAGTACATTAAAAATATTATTTTTGATTCTGATAAATATTTTGCAGTACATTTATTTCACACTGAATGGAACACTGGTATTTGGCTTTGTCCTCAAGAACCCAAGGAAAGTTGCCGAAGCAGGCAGCAGTTATGGGTAATCAAGTGTGATTGTAAGTCCCCAGATGATTATTGTGCACTTTTTTCCGGTGTGTCCCAAATATAAATTGGAAACAGTTGGACTCAAACTTACAGTAACAATTCCAACAGAATCAGATTTCTTCTTAAACTTGAATAAACTAGAACTGTTTTTGCTTTAAAATCCAAACTAGGAAGGTCATGCTCCAAACTGCCTTCAATTGCTAAGGAAGCAAAAATCACCTTCAGACTGTTTCCATAAAAAACGTTAATCAGTATAAATGTGCCTCTCAAAATGAACTGGTAATAGTAATACTAGTCAAACTTTAAAATACTTATAAAAGGAGCAGAGTACGGTTTCATTGGACATAAACTGAAAGGCCTGTTTGCAGTTCCCAAGCAAGTGGCATTGTTTAGACTTGATAAATTAACTATAGGCAGCAAGCAAATAAGATCAAAATTGTGTTTCATACAAATCCAAGGAAAAACTTAGCAAGTGTCTTAAAATCATGGCATTGCTAGAAACCAAAATTATTTACATTAAACAAAATTACGGTACAACCACAGTACTGAACCAATCTATTTTTTAAAGACCTCAAGACTGGCAAGTATTTCCATTTTTTTCTTTTCTATAATGGTTGTGAAAAATATGAAAACAAATGTTTTCAATTAAATAGACTATTTGAATCAACATTAATTTATTTTCAAATGCATATTGGTATCTACGTCCTTACAATAATATGGCAAGTAATTTTCACAGTGAACAAAATGAACAGCTATTTGAAACTATAATATTAGGCTGTAATTTTTCATAAATTTATGCTTATTTAATATCAAATTTCAAATCTAAAATAAAATTTCCAACAATGGAGCAAAAACATCATTTTGGAAGTTTTGGGAAACTACTATTTTTTGATTAAGACTTATAGAGTATCCTGGCTCTAAGAAAAACATTAATTTCACATACTCCAGAGCTTGCTTGCTTACTCAAAGATTTTGAACTTAATTCATGGTATGTATAATAGAAATTGGGAAAGTCAACACATTGGAATTTAACTGGTTTATAGAATGGTATCAGAAAAATGGAATACTGGAACTAGAGTAACCTGAGAGAATTATACAGATTAAGAAACCAAGGCCCAGGGAGGTTAAGTGATCTGCCCCAAAACAGAGTTTGGTCTCCAGACATCTTCAAATGACAGTAAATTCATTCCGGTCAACTAACTCTTTGTACCTGCTCAAGTCTCAAGTGCGAAGAAGAAATACTCCAGAGAAGTGAAGAGATCTTTGACTAAATAAAAGAAACCACATATCACCTGAATGAAGGTAGAGAACAATGGTCTTCCAATTGGTATTTTATAAAAACTTTATAAAGGACAAAGGGCAGGAACAGTTTTAAAGGAATAAATATCCAGTTCCTTACTTCCACGTGTTCTCCTATCTAAACACGACTGACCTGAGAGTGAACTTTGGTCAAGACTCCACACTGGCTTTTCTTATCCACCTCCCCTTAACAAAAGCTATTTTTCACATCAGAAATACAATTCTTGGTCCCTAATTCAGACATAATGAATTTAAAAATTAAGTCTCCACATGATTTTGATGCATGCTAAAGCTTGAGAACCACTGGGCTAGGTTATGTTGCAGTAAAATCTCAACAGCTTTCAACAACAATTTTATTTCTTGCTCACACTACATGTCAAACAAGGGTTGGCTATGGCTCAACTACATGTAATCTTTATTTTGTACCATAGGGTAATGGAGAAACATCTATTTGGAACTGATTATCAGAGCAGAGAAAAAAACTATAAGAAACTGTTCTGACTCAAAGCTTTTGTTCATAAACAAAAATTACTTCTACCCATATTTCTTTAGCCAAAGAAAGTCCTGTGGCCAGAAATACTGTCAATTAGGAGGGGCAGCTAATGTTTTTGAATAATAACATAGTCTATCATACAGGCCAAGCACATTATTGCTAAAGATCAATTGTATTTGTTTATAATATGTAAGGAAATTCAAAACACAATTTCTTTTTTCCTCCTAAAATACTATCATCAATTAGTCTTTTTCACAATAATTTCAATCTTTTACTTTATATTAATATTAAAAATCTTTGATACTGGTTTCAGAAATAGGCTTGGCTAGAAAACATTATATATGAAATGTCTGATTTCCTTAGGTACAAAGTTTGACAGTTGATATCTCTGACACTTCACTATGACACTTATTGTTTTATTTTTATTGTGAAGATACATCCTCAGTCTTTCAAATATACATTTTTGGCTCGTGACTATCTTTCCAATTTTTTTAAGAGCAATTTCTGTGAAAACAGTAAGTCAAAAATCCACATTATTTTTTAATATGAGTTCTGCCATGGAACTAATGCAGTGCGGACAGCCCGAAATATCAATGAAGTGTTTGGGAAGTTCCATTAGTTTCTTTATACTGATAATTTGGTATGAATTTACACTTAAATATAAATGTGTATATCCTAAATAGAGAACTCTAATCTTTTCTTAATTAGGAGCTATTTTTAATACTCCCAAAGAAATATCACAGTGATTGTGATATAAAACTATGAGTCCAAATCAGGAATAGGAATGCTGCTGACAGACATGTTCATCACTTTATAGGAATTGTAATCCAGCAAAACAGGTTAGACCATAAAGTTTGTAGGTTGGGGCATTGTTCACCTTCATGTATCATTTATTCACTCATTCACACAGTAAATATTTCACAAATATTTACTAAGAGTTGGCTACATACCAGGCAGGTTGCCAAGTGCCAGCCACTGTCCCTGTCTTTGAGAGGATAAACATGCAAGCAAATAATACTACCTTATAGAAAGTACTTTAACATTACATACACAGTGCTATAATATGGGAGCACAAAGCAGGGGTGCCTAACCCTGGCTTTGGTGTCTTAAAAGTTGTCCAGAAAAGGAGATATTTAAGGTGCTATATATAGGAAGAAGTAGAAGAAGAAAGCAGGGAGGGACAATATAAATGACTTAGAAAAAAGAAAACACTGGGTATTCTGAGAACTGAAGAGGTTTAAAATGACTACAGCATAGGGGTATGGCACAAATCACATCATGCCAAAAATGAATATGAACTTTACCCCAAGGCAAAACGCCCTACTCCCGAGAGAAAAAAAACGACCAGATCTGTGTTTAACAAAGATATTCCATATGTAACTTTCATGACCTACTACTGAATCCTACCCCATTCATTATTTATTTTTGAAATTTTAATCTCACTTAGTAATATTTGTTTAAACTTTTTAAATGACAACCTACAAACTGAATTGTTGAAAACAATAGATATTAAAATCATCTAAAAACTTACAATGTTCTTTAAGATAAAACATTAAGATAGATTTTAATAACTTTGATAGATTAACAAATTAGTTAAAACATAACAATCAAAACTACAACTAAATAAATATGTGAAGATAAAATATCAAACTTAATGAACCATAAAATTCAGACAATTAATTTTAGTTGTTATAACAAGTCAAAAAATCTCAGTACCTTAAACATAATAAAGGTCTATTTCTTGTTTATCACTATACAATCAGGCATTCATCTAGGCTGTCTCTGACACACAAAGTAACCTCATTTTAGTCAATTATAATATAGTCCTAGATATTGCTCTGTACATATGTGATTAATAAAGTCACATCATTTATTTATTATGAGGACAAGGAAGGATGATGAAAACCAAGAGTACTAATAAGTCATATCAGGTGGAGTGGTTATACACTTTTGTATAATTTACACTATGTCCAGAAAACTATGAAGCAAGTGTTATTCATTTACACAATCATTTATTTGTTCAATAAGCAATTATTAAGCACAGAGGCAGCAAAGTTAAAAGGGAAAACTGTAGATTCAGGCAAGCAAGTTGTTTAAATTCTGTACTAGTTTCTCTATCTGCAAAATGCAAATAGAACTTACATAATATGATTACTGTACTAAGTGCTCAATAAAAGTTACTTATTACTGCTACTACTTTTGATACAACAAACTACCTACAAAGACGAGGGTGTAGCAGGTGCTGTCTTAAGCATTAGGATTATACGAAAAATTTAACAGTCCATATCCATATCAAGCTACTAGACTTAAACCTTGAGGTGAAACAGTGAGCCACAAACCGAAAAAGGAAGTACAGGCAGTATATGCCCCGAAATTAACACCATTATCTAAAAAATTCTTCATTACAGGCCTCCCTCCAAAGACACAAAAAATATAATCATATTAGTATACAATTATTTACAAGTTGAGGATAATATTACATGTAATATAAATTGTCAAATGACAAATTGACCTGAACTGGAAAGGAGGCCATAGATAAGTGAATGTGTAAGCAAATTGTGGCATATCCATATAATGGAATGCTGCTTAGCAATAAAAAAGAATAAATTACTAATACACTCAACAAAATGGATGAATCTCAAGGAAAAAAAAATGCTGAGAAACCAGACACAAAAACACATGCTGTCAAACTCTACTTATATGAAATTCTAGAAAAATAAAATAAAATCTATAGTAACAGAAAGCAGATCAGTATTTTCCTGGTATCAAGGATGGCAGGAGGGGTAGAAACTGACTATAAAAGAATTTTTAGGAATGATGGAAATATTCTGAATCTTGATTATGAAGGTGGTTACTAAAGTAAACATTTGTCAAAACTCAAAGAATTCAGAGTATACTCAAAATGTATACATTTTGTTGTATACAAATTATAACTCAAAGTTAACTTTTTTTTTTTTTTTTTTTTGAGACAGAGTCTCGCTTTCTTGCCTAGGCTAGAGTGAGTGCTGTGGCGTCAGCCTAGCTCACAGCAACCTCAAACTCCTGGGCTCAAGCGATCCTCCTGCCTCAGCCTCCCGAGTAGCTGGGACTACAGGCACGAGCCACCATGCCCGGCTGATTTTTATATTATATATATTAGTTGGCCAATTAATTTCTTTCTATTTTTATGGTAGAGATGGAGTCTCGCTCAGGCTGGTTTTGAACTCCTGACCTTGAGCAATCCGCCCACCTCAGCCTCCCAGAGTGCTAGGATTACAGGCGTGAGCCACCGCACCCGGCCTCAAAGTTAACTTTTAAAGAATGAAAATTTGCTTGAATTAATAACACAGAATTATATATTTTAAATATCATAAGAGATCATAAATGTCTATATTATGAAAGATATTTATATGTTATGAAATGAAATAAACTGCTTAAAACTAAAGAATCAAAGATAGTTTTAGAGAAAAGGTATCCTTTGGGCAGACTTTTAATTTTTGAGTACAGAAATAACACCGTAAGAGTTCTAAGGGCTAACAAAGGATACAAGGTAAAAATTTGAGTGGCAGCACCATAGCTCAGGTTGAGTAAAGAGAATTCTAGCCTGTCCTGAAGGCAATAGGTAAACCACAGAGGGTTTCTGAACTGAATGACATGATCATAGTCATATATTACAGGGACAAAATAGATAAAATATTTTGTATTACATGGCTGGATATTTTCTGGACATAGAGACATATTTATATAAATATAAAATACACACATACACCTTTATATATATGTATATAACTTCTGATCCAAGTGTACCAGAGTAATCAAATTGGTCTAAGATTAAAGGAAGACCTGGATCAGAGTTCCAATGCTTTCAGAATTCAAATTCTGATACAGTTAGAACTCAAGTTCTGAAGCTAGCAAGTCTTGCTTAAGCTACTTGATCAAGAGCAGTTTCCGCAAATGTAAAATCAGATAATATTACTTAATATAAAAAAGTAAAAATTAAAGAATTCAATTTAAATAAAATTAAAGAATTTAAAGAAAATTAAAAATTTTTTAAATTTCTTAAATTTAAGAAAATTAAGGAATATACAGAGTCTGAAATAGAGGAAAATGCTCAATAGTAATATATTGAGATTAAATATTTTTAATAAAAGACTTATAAAAATCTCAAAACTACTCACTGGACATAGGATTTAAAACCTTTTGGCATTATAATTTTAAGATGATATGGCTGACAAATCAGCCACAGGGAAAGAATAAGTGATAAAGATAATCAGAAAAGACCACCAGAAAGGATTTAGCAAGGGGAAGGTGTGGAGGAGAACGGGTTCCTAAAATTCCAGCCCCTTCTATGAGGATCTTATGGGAAATGTAATATTTGATGACTCTTATCAACCTTATATCACCACTTCTGTGGATCTTTTTTTGGGCAAGTTGGGTGGGGCAGAGAAGAAGAATGGTTACAGGAATACCCTGGTATTTTGCATAGTTATTTTCCTTCAAGCTTTATTAAAGGTAAAACTCTACAATAGGCAGAAAACTAAGATAAAAAGTTCTTAATTCCTAAAGCTATTTGGAAAACCTAAATTTCAAAATATATATATAAAACGTGAGAATGAGTATATAAGCAAACAATCATGCCATCCTTATCTTAAAAAAAAAAACAAAACCTACCTGACCTGTCTAAATGAGGAACAGAAAAGAATTAAAGGTCATCAAAAACTATAAGGCCCATATGCTTTCAAAGATGTTCATTAGTGTTGCAAATAGGTAGTTCAATAAACAAAAGTAAAACCATCTGGAACTTATTTCTTAGATATCAATCATGTGGCATTGACATTTTAGAAATGCAAGAGAAATAAGAGGCAGAGAGACAGCTACTATTACTTGAGCAATGTTTCATTTACTTTATCAGAGTCAACAACATTAAGGACTTAGAATGGTCTTAAGGTTATCATGGATTTTAACAGAAATCACTGGTTCATCTGCAAATAGGCCAATAGATCTATATGGCCTAATATACTTAAAGTCAATTCTCTTCATTCTAGTGAACATTCTTCTCCCATTTTAGACTCTACAATTGACTATGGTTAGACAGACTCTGAGAATCTGATTTTTAATTCTAGCTCTTTCGCTAAATAATTACAAGACCTTAAAAAGAAACTTATGTTTCTGAATCTTAGTTCTTCCAAATATGAAAAGATTGAATTGAATGGTCCTTAAGATTGCTCACAACTTAAGAACTCTGACACAAAATGTCATCAACAAATTTTTTGATATGCTCACACTTGATACGGTCCCAATCTTATTTGAGTTCTCAAATGAAAATACTATAATTGAATCAATACTAAAATTGTATATTAGAACATTCAATTCTAAGGAAGCACTGAAGCTACCTCCTTATATGTTCTAAGTAGAAAAAAAAAGTTGCACAATTACTTTTACCCAAAGTAAAAGAACTTCTAATATAGTCTATAATATTTCTGTAGTGGAAATTATCTGAGTTCTATAGAATTATATATAGCAAATAACAAGAGTATATTGTACACAGTACTATCTATTTGTTATAAGCTGATTTTCTGCAACATTCTCTTAGTTTACTAGCTTCAAAAGGTGAAAAATATGCATGCACTATTTTACAGAAAAATGTCTTAGAATAGTCAATGTACATATATAATCTAATATTTAACAGGAAAATATCTGAGAACATTTAATGAGCCTACATCAAGAAATATTTAAAAACATTTGATGGAAGCTAACAAGATTTTATATAAACATATATACATATATATGTATACATATATTAATGTTAAGTACATACATATTTACACATACACCTTTAGAATTATATATGTTCCTTTTTATAGAAGGGTAAAACTGATGTATGAGCACAGTTCTAATTACATAATTACATGTTGATTCCTTCCTCAAATACCATCCTAGCTAGTGACCATTTCTTGTAATTCTCTATTTTCTTTTGCATATGTAAACTGAAATGCTGCTGAGTCAAAAGCAATACAATTATTTCAAAATGCAGAAAATAATTTTCTTTTTAGTGCTACATGATTATGGATCCCTATGGAGCTTGGCAGCAGAGAAGAGTGCAAGGAAAACTTTAAAATCCAAACTAGCTTGGCTTTTCTTAACTCTGAGACTCTAACTTGGTGAAAAATGTACTTTGTCTTCCAATGAGTTTGCATGTGCAGGCTATATTTTAGGTTTTCAGTATCCTGCCAGACAAATACTTAATACACATAGTTGTTTTTTTTTTATTTTTGGCAACAATGTATCAAAACTCAACATCCTTAAAGTTTGTCAAGTGCCCTTGCCTAGAACATATGGTCACCTAACAGCCAAGTGCCTGATAGGCAGGCTTTGGCCTTGAGAAGCCTGTAATGGTTGCTAGCACTTACATACAGGAATTTACTTTTGACTTCATGCCATGCCTTGTTCTGCATCTCAGTTTTGTAAGAAAAAGGAAGGGAATTCAAGCTTCAAAGGCAAAATTCCAAGAGGATAAAGAGGAGAGTCAAGTAAAAACACAGAAGACAACCATACAGCAAAGTAAAAGAAACATTCTTGTATGTAGTTCTCTGAAAACAAGATTACCCAATAGGAACACTTTATATGCTTTATTTTAATAGAAAAATTATAGGGGCCTGAACATGGAGACAAAGGCTTCTCAAATATTCATTCATTTAAATACAAAATGAAGAAAAAGAGGTTAAAGGTCATTTGCTTTAGAAACACATAAGATGCCTCTTAGAACACTTTAAGGGAAAAAAGAGTTCTTCAGTAACCAGTTCACTTACAAGTCATATTTTGTATTTACAAAATATCTTGTCTGGCCTTCTTTAATGGACATGGAGTTGAAAATATGGTATTTATTTTTTTTAATTTCATTCACTCCTACTAATTATTCTACATTTGAGTCAAAAAAGAATTTTTACCACAAGACCTCTAGAGCACAAGATATTTGGCATATTTCGGTCTTTCTAAAAAATTAAGTCAGAAAGTAGGAATGCACCGTGGAACCTGAGAAAGTCATGTATGAGCATAGAGCATTAGGGAGCTAATAAGCAGAAAAGTGTAGACAGGGAGGAAAGCTTTGAGATAAGTGGGCAGAGATTGTCATAAGCAACATTTGTGAAGATATTTCAAATGTCTGGATTTAGCCCTGAATGTCAAGACATAATTCACAGATTTATAATTACCATTTTAGCTTTGCCTATTAGGAAAGAGAAGAGCTGGCAGAATAGCTAGAGTTGGGCCCAAGGGAATGTGTGAAAGAAAATCAGCTACTGAGGAAGGTTTCATTTTTAAGTGCCCAGCAGCTTTCAGACCTGAAAGTTCTGTTGACATTTCTAGCTTGGGAAGGGAAAGAAAGCTTCCTGAATTACTACTACCACTCCCTCAACCCACTCTAAAGGCTAGTCTGGAGACCTATGTTTCCCAAAACAGTGCAAAATATATTTCATAAATCCCATATCTGATATCCTTGTTTAAAAATATCCAAGTTTCATTTACTTTTTGCATAGTTAGCATAGAACTCAAAAGTCCAAAGTAAACAGTGTTTACCAAACAATAGTCTTCAGGAAAAATGCCAATAAGGAAAGCCCCCCAAAACCTAAGCAAGTTAGTTAATATGCCTGTTACTAAATTTCCCCATCTAGAAAATGGGGGGGGGAGGCTCCCTTAAAATATTACAGTGAGCATAAAATAAAATGAAGGAATATATAAATTACCTATCAAGAGCAATGCCTGGAACATGATAAGTATTCAATATATGTTAAGTTCCTTTCTCCCTTTCTCTTGGGTCTTGTTTCCTACAATTTGTAGTATTCTCCCTTCTCTCTCGGTGTTTGGAACTTTTTTCCAAATCTATGACCTCAGTTTTTATATTCCAAGGGATGATTTCCATTTTGTGAGCAATATGATATATTTGTTCTATTTTTCTTTATAGCCATAGTCTGTTAGAAGGACTACAGATTGATATAACCAATAGTATCAATGGATGAAGGAAAGAAAAGATCTAAAATAAGAACAAATAGCAAAAAATAAAGAATACTAGGAAAGTACAGTACCCTTAAAGTCATATATTGTCAAGAAGAAGATTGAAAAGAAATCTCTGAATAAGACCATGAGTAGGTAGTAACAATATCTGTATGGTGTTTTATTTAATACTCATAAAATGAAATTTACAGATAGAAAGATGGAGGCTTAGCAAGGTATCCTGCCCAGGAGTATTTAGGTAATAAAATGAGAAATCAGAATTAGAATTAAGTCTTTTGACTCTAAATCCTACATTTTTTTTCGACTATACTATCCTAGTCCTAGTGAAGACAGAACTACAGAGGTCAAAAGCTTTGGATGGAATAAATCAGGTCACTGAGTAAATTAATAAATTTGAGGGGTTTAACCATAAAAAGATGAAGGCAGGCAGGATAATAGCTAAACCAGGTAGAAAGGCCCACCTTCAGAAATGAAAAGATCTAGGTATAATGAAAAGCCTGCAGGCTAAATTCTTCCACAGCAAAAGTAGTTTGGTTCATGACTTGAGACAAAAAGGATTTTCCAAGAACTCTACATTCTAAAATAACGCACTGTAAAAATCCTTAATAGAGACTTCAACATTATAACAATTAAGAATAAAATGATAGTTTCAGAATCAATCAGAGCATCAACCAGAATCATTACAGTACTGGGGCCAGAAAGGTCCATAGAGATCATCTTGTAAATTCTAGAGCAGCACTGTCCAATAGAAATATAATGCAAGCCATACACATAATTTAAAATTTTCTAATAGCCATGTTAAAAAAAAGAAAAGAGCTGAAATTAATTTTAATGATATATTTCACTTAATCCAATATATCTAAGATATTATGTCAATAAATAATATAAATATTATTGGTAAGATATTTACATTCTTTTTCCATATTAAGTCTTTGAAATCTGGTATGTGCTGTATACTTACAGCACTCTGAATATGAACCAGCCACATTTCATATGCACATGTGGCTAGTGGCTACCATACTGGACAATGCTGTTTTAGATAGGCACAAAAGAAACTGCAGCCTATAGATGTCAAGTGACTTTCTAAAGATTAAAATTAATAGGGTGGAAGTAAGATGTGTGATACAACTCTCTTCTCTTCATTGATATTGGAACCATGAAAACATCATAGAAATTCAGAGTAAGTTGATGTGACCACACCATTGCTCTAGGGAGCTGGTTATTGATCAAACTGAACAGCTCCCAAACCCAGTATGACTATGATTACAGACATTTTTTTGGGTGGTGCCATATAATTTTGAAGGGGGCTTTTCTTCTAAGGATTATAGTCAAGAAGGAAGCAATCACAATGACCTTTCTAAAAGTAAAGTGATAGGTAACTTGAAGTTTCATGAGAAGCATTTTATAACTCAGAGCTCAGTTGAGAGAAATGTAATTTATTCAGATGTTCCTTCAAGCATATGTGGTTTGAATCTGAAAAAAACTAAATGTTTCTTAGGGAAAAAAAAAAAAAAAACTGTGGGAGAGTAAACAGAAATCTGTAGCCCAAGAATAATGATAATGATATCTAACTAGAAAATGTTGTTTTATTTTTTAATTTATGACACTATGAAAGTTATAAAACTATTTTAATAATAGAGAGAAAAAGTTTGACAAGTCATGTAAGTAAATATTATATGTGAAACTGTTTACATTTTGGTGACTATAATAAAAAAGCAATAATTCACAGAAACCAGATGTCATAATCAATATTCTTATTTCCACATAAGAACAGTGTGTTCTGGAATACAAGATAGTTAAGTAAAGTCTTGTTTACTTTCAGGGGAAAAAAAAATATGACAAATCCTATGGTAAGTATGAATAGGAGTGTCTGTCTTTTCACATTGAAAGACGTTGTAATTTCTAAATTAGAAAATGAGAAGCACTAAGAAAAGTTACTGTGCTAGATATTGTGGGACTTTTCTTACAGGCAGTTCACTGAATACTATTGTTTCAGCTAATTGAAATTTTAAATGCACAAATAGCTTTTTAAAAAACTTATAATCATTCCTTAAAATTAGGTATTTTTAAAAGCAAAGTTTAGAATATATAATTCTATTGGTATAACAAATTTAAGTGTAAATTGTGATTTTTTTAACATGAGAATCTAAGTAAAATTATTAAAAACTTAGAAAAACAAAGAACTTAAACTATTTAAGAAAAACTACGACAGGCATCTTAAGTAGAACTGTCTTTTCAATCTAGATGCTATCTGAAACTTAGACTTCTAAGAGAAAAACCTCAAACAGCTGGAATCCAGCTTAAATACACAAAATAAATCACTTCTGACTGAAATCCACTCTCAAAAGCTCTAATCAGGTTTCTACAAGCAACAAAACAAACAAAACAAAGAACATTAACAACACTAGTAAACTGGGTTTACTAATTGTGCAGCAAAAGAAAAAAATAGAATAGGAAGAGGAGACAGAATAGAATTCTTTGTGAAATCCATGATCTTCCATTCAATATTCTTGACCCTTAAGGTCCAAATTTTGTTCCTCATACACTGAAATAAAGATTAAGAAGGCTATCTCATTGTAGTTTAAATCCTTAAATCATTTATCAGAAACTTTAAGTCATCTAAAATGTGATCTTTGATAGACAAAGAATGTATAATGAATAAGACATGTAAATATTCATATTTAGACTATCTTTATAAAGGAGTAGATATTTAATCTCTTGAAAGTAAACAAGACTTTACTTAGCTATCCTGTACTCCAGAGAAACAATGACTTAGGAAAATAAGAATATTGATCATGACATTTACTTTCATGTATTAGTTTTTATCATATACAAAATCTTCTACTTTCATGAAAATTTTTTATATTCTGTATTACCAAAAACAATCGTGAAATCCAGGCTGTGAATTAAATAAGAAAATAAGTTTACCTAACTACTTGAGGCTTACCTTCAGTGGACAAAAATACCTTTCTGATGAAATACTTTTTTCTCCAAAACACTTTTGTTTTTCTTTTAATAAACCCCTATAATGATGTAAAATCAGATATAGCATGTTTTCCATTCTTTAAAAGGAGGTGGGCTAGAATGCTTATCTTCTATGAGAGAGGAAGAATTGGGAAGTGGCTTTCTTGTTATTATTTAGGACTTTCTCAGTTGAAAATCAATCTTTTTCTACATATCTAAATAAATAATACAAATAGATGAGAATTTTTTTATTCATCTCCTCCACATGCAGGAACTAGAAGTCCAACTAAAAAATATTTTCCCTTATAAGCCTTATATTAATAACATAACATATTTTATGTGAATATATAATTCAACCTCACTATCATTTTATGGTGGGCCTTTATGCTTATTGAAAACTATATCAAATATGATTTATTCTCTCTCCATTTTTTTTTGGTATTACCCTTACTATATGCCATATGTATGCCATATGTATGCCATGAGTGACAGGAAATCCCCTTCCAATGTTCCTTGATTCTTGTCCCCTCACATGTGTCAGTTATCAAAATTCTCAGTTCAAAATGTATTAATATAAGTCAGTATTAAAGACCAATCTGAGAAGTTGTGAATACCAAGGATGGTGTCTCACAAACTGGTAGAGATTTACCCCAGTAGGCATTCTCCTTTTGTACTTTAATAACAAAAACTCAATTTCTAGTTAGGCATGCCGCTATCTAGAATAAGAGATTATAATTTCCAACTCATGGCCATGTGACTAAGTTCTAAAGAATGAGATGTGAGCAGAAGTGTTGTATGGGGCTTTGCTCAAAGAAAGGTGTAATATAGATACGAGGAACCTTTTCTTTTTTGCCATTCACTTTCCTTCTGGCCTGTAAGACAGACATAATGGCTGGAGTTCTTGCAGCCATCTTAGTATATGAAGTAACCTTAAGAATGAAATTGATTCACAGGGGTGGTATAACAGATAGTGGATTAGGACACAATTACTATGGAGTTACCTTATCAGCCCTGTACTGCCCACTGCCAGCCTTCTTTTCTGTAAAAAATAAATTTCTCTCTTGTGTATGCTACTATTTTGTTTTTGTTGTTGTTGTTGTTGTTTTTAATTTTAAGCACTGAACACAATCCTAAGTACTCCATATGGACTGAGAAAATAAGAAACAGAATGGAGGAAAGGAAAAGTTTTATTTTTTATTGGTCATATTCTTCTTGAGATCACATGAAGTAGTACAGCAGAATGATTAAGAGCACAGATTCTGCAGCCAGAAAGCTTGGTCCAGATCCTGGCTCTTCCACTTTCCAGCTATGTGCCCTTGGGCAAGTTAGTGAATCTTCTGCGTACCTCAGCTTACCCATCTATAAAAATGAGATGGCAATAATGGTACTTACCTCATAGGGTTGTTTTGAAGATTAACATATGTAAAGTATTTAAACAGTGCTTGGCATAAGTGTTATATATATGTTAGCTATCATGATTACTATTAATACTTCCAATAATAATTAATAGTCTTTATTATTTATTTATATTCCAATACTAAATGAACTTGAGGAAATTGCTCAAACATATACAAGGTCCAACATTGACAGTGCAGCCAAATATATCTGCTTAATAAAAGGTAATTTGTGCCTCTTAGTACTTACGTGTAGAAAGAAAAATAAAAATTAATAAAAAAAAATAAATAAAAAAAATAAAAGGTAATTTACTCCACTAGGAAAATTTAGGAAGCATTACCAAGAAAAAATAATGAGATCATTCAATAGGACAATTTTTACTTAGTTTTACCACTTAATAATATAATTGATTATTTAAATCAAATAATGATTTATCATTATATTAAAGAGAAAACAATTGTATACTATCTTGATAATTTATAAATGTGATCATGGGATCATTAACTCAAAAAATACAAAACTTTGAAGCATTTTCTTTAAGCGGCACCAGATATTTAGGAAAACAATTCCAAGAGGTACATGATCAATCTATCACACAAACAGAACTCTACAGTCCTAAGGCAGCAAATGCTTCCTTTGATTTGCAAATTTGTACTGATTTCACTCATACCTCTCTCATTATTTCTCTTACCCATCTAGTACTCTTGACCTCATTCCGTTGATGCTAAGACTATTAAAATCCAACTGCAGCAGTCCCCAATCTTTTTGGAACCAGGGACTGGTTTCATGGAAGACAATTTTTCCACAGAAAGTAGGTGGCTGGCAGAGCTTAGGTGGTGATGCCAGCAATGGGGAGCTTCAGCTTAGATTGCTTACCTCTGGCTGTGCACACCTCCCCCAATTCAAAGACAATTTATGGATGGGGCAGAAAGCACAAAATTCTTCGGCTCACTCCATGGCCCTGGGGGTTGGGGACCTCAGATCTATAGTATGTTTATTCCATTCCAAACACCAATACAAATGAACACTGAAAGGGATGTGGGCATACTAATGTTTCAGTCAACTTTTTCCTATTGCTATATAAATAAATAGCATTTACTGAGTACTTATTACTTATTTTACCTTGCCCAAATTCTCAACCCATCTGGGAAAGTTTTCTTCATCTCCACTGAAAATTAGCTGTCCCCTAAAGACACATAAGCCCTATAGCCATCTCAAATGAAAGCTGTTTATTTACTTATCACCTTCTTCTGTGCTCCCTATTTCTATAATAGTTTCATATGGTTATCTTCAATTCAATAGTAAAGACCTGAATCATTTGAGGCTCATGCCATTCACTCATACCACCCTCTTTGCTTCCACGTCACTGTTGTATCTGCTAATCTCTCCATCATTCTCTCTTATTCATCAAAGACTTTAAAATTTAACTCATAGGGCCGGGCGCTGTGGCTCACGCCTGTAATCCTAGCTCTTGGGAGGCCGAGGCGGGCGGATTGCTCAAGGTCAGGAGTTCAAAACCAGCCTGAGCAAGAGCGAGACCCCGTCTCTACTATAAATAGAAAGAAATTAATTGGCCAACTGATATATATATATAAAAAATTAGCCGGGCATGGTGGCGTATGCCTGTAGTCCCAGCTACTCGGGAGGCTGAGGCAGAAGGATCACTCGAGCCCAGGAGTTTGAGGTTGCTGTGAGCTCTGACGCCACGGCACTCACTCTAGCCTGGACAACAAAGCAAGACTCTGTCTCAAAAAAAAAAAAAAAAAAAAAAATTAACTCATAGTCTTTCTCTCAATTTCAAAGCTTTTCATTCTTCCAGGTGACTTCAATATCCTCATCCACGCAGTCCTCTGGATCTGTTTCCAATGAGTAACTCTACTTCAACCATCTACATGTATAAGTTACTACCATAATCTTGTCATCCTAACTACTCTTGAATAATTTATTGAAGCAGTTCGCCTTCTAATAACATTCTTCTTTACTCTCAATTTTCTTGCTGAACTACTCCCACCATGAAGGTTCCTTGGCCTCTTGAGAGATTTCCAATTCAGTAGCTCCAAACTTCTTCCCATCTACCAATGCTTTCTTCTTCACTATCCCCCTTTTCCAGTTTAAATTCCATGATCCTAGAAAATACTCCATGCCTATTATATTAGGCAGTAGTTAAAGCTATGAGCATGGGGTAAATTGTTTACAATGAAATACAGAAAGACAATAAGAGAGCTTAGAACCAATCCTTGAAAAATTTGTGGCTGGGTAGAGGAGAATAAAGCTTCAAATGAAATACAAATTTGTAGTAAAAACAAATCAGCTACATTCTGTTGTAAATTTACATATACAACATGTACATATTATATATATATACCATCTAATAAAGAAACTGGTTTTGAAAACAAATATAGCTCTAGTGTTTTCCAACAATATTAAACATCAGTTCTTTGACAGATGAAATTTCTCAATGTTATTATTACTGAGGTCCAAAGAAGCCTTTTCCCCTGTGGAAATAAAATAATCTTGACAGAATTTTATTAGCCAAGAGAGGGGAAAGTTAGCAGTTGGGAACATAAAATTATTACCCTTTGCAGACACAAAACTTTAGAGTTGGAACAAAGATAGCTCTGGCTCATCAAGTGCATACATAGATTTAAAATCCTTAACTATAAACAGTAGACTTCAGGGTGGTCTGTGCTATGTCCAATAATATATAAATTGGCTTATCCTCAAGATAAATATTTCCTTTTTCATTACTCTGAGGCATGAAAAACATTTAATCTTTGTTCAAAAACAGAAAGGATTTCAATAAAACCTTTTAGCTATAAGTAAACTACATTCAATAGATACTACTACTACAAATTAAATGTTTGCAAAAAGATCTTAAATGACTTTCTCAATATCTCAAGGAACACCCTGAGTAAACTGGGAAGATGACCAAAAAGAAATAAATTATCTCAATACATAAAATGATCAATGATATTTTCTGTATAATATTTAATAATTAACTATGACCTAAGGGATGAAATGAAATACAAAATGTCTTGTGCTTCTGTTTTTATCTGAGATAATTTGACATACTATATGAGCCACCTAAAAACTATTTTAAAGTTGAGTGTGTCTTTCATATTCTTTAAATATGATATCAAAATGGCAGTTGATTAGGTTAAATGCATCTTTAAGAGAATATCTGAATATTTTATAAAAGATGCAAGCTGATTATTTTTCAGAAGTGTTTAGATCCTTATTACAATTTGGTCAAAAATAGTGTTTAAATAAAAGGAAACAAATTTGAAGGTGTTGAGGGGAGAAGAAGAAGAGAAGAGAAAACATTGAGGAGTAATACACTCCTTTTATATGCAATATGGCAAAATGGCTCTCTGAAACCATCCAAAGAATTGTTCTCTTTTAGAATGAAGAGTCCAGTATTCTTCATGGAGGATTTGCTTCCATACCTGCTTAATGATTTGGCCAGAAAATATTTTAAAGTCATAACAAAGGCATATCATCAGAGCATAAAGATTCCAAAATCATCATGACCAGATGTGTAAGACTAAAAGTCTTGGCTTCTAGCTAGATTTCTCACTATTGGTTTATAAAATAAGCATTAAATATTATTTGCTCTAGCTCTAAATTTCTTCCTTCCAAAAGAGCTGATCTAAGTGTGAAACACTTTCTCTATGGAAAGTTAATGAATGTTATGGGAAAATGTTTTAGCTATAACTGGCTGTTTTCCATGTAATACATATGGACTCAGATGCTCACTCAACTCCTATATAATTCAATTCTCACTGAGGTGGTTGAGTACCAACATACTTTTTAATGTAATTAATATGATAATTTTATTATCTAAATGATAGAAAATTTTAGATTCTTCTTAAGTAATATTGTAGTTTTTCTAGTAACAGAAATTGTGCCAAATACCACAGCCATCTTTAACTGTAAAAATGTCTTCATTTTATTGGAATAAAATGTGTAAAGAAAAGCTATACATTAGTGGTCCCCAATCTCTTTGGAACCAGCGACAGGTTTCATGGAAGATAATTTTGCAGTGGGGAGGGGGTAAGGGAGGAGTGTTGTACATGGCAAAGCTCTGCCACTCGATCCCTAACAGGTCACAGACTGGTACCGGTCTGGGGGTTGGGGATCGCAGCTATACATTATTAATACTGAAGAATATAAGATTTAGCTTGAGTTTGAATCTACACATTATGCTACTGTAACTGAATACATTTTGTTAAGTCTAAATAAATAGAAACCTAATATGTTGGAGAGAAAAAAACAATTGCATGTTTTAAAACAAAACTATACTTTTTTTAAAAAAAGAAAATAAGGTAAAAGAAAGAACATGTGCTATCTTTAAATTGTTCCAGTTAAAATATAAAAATAGAGTATTTTGTTTTCTACCACACTGTATGGCATTATTATATTAGCAGAAGCCAAGAGCATGCAATACAAGAAATCTTTCATGTACATCAAGCAAACTGTACAACTTTTTAAAGTTATAATTTAAACACTTGTGACTTCTTTAAAAGCAAATATTCCATTTGATTTTTCCATTTTGGAAGAACATGTATTCTATTATAAATTTCTTAAAGGATGGCACTCTTTAATATTTTATGTCACTCATATTCCTTACTCTTTTTATTATACAAAATCCTGTTTCATATACCATTAAAATAATGACTTAATTAGAATTTTAATATAATGGTAGTTCAGATGGATCAAAATTCTGCATAAGGTTCTATCATTCTATATGCCAATCAAGGGCAGGTTTAATTACTTTATAACTCAAAGTTCTGATTATAAGGATATATCACACACAGTATGAAATTCAATCCTTACATAGCATTAAACTCATTAGGAATATTATAGGGTTACTCCAACAAAAGCAAGACTATTTCTAAGACTAAACTAAAATTTGTTTTTAAATCTTTTACATTGGTATTTGTCACCAGATGTTTCAACTATCTATTACTAAATTATAAATTTGCAATTGTGGATTTTTTTTTTTTTATGAGACTATGTCTTGCTATGCTGCCCAGATTAGAATGCAGTGGGCAGTGGTTATTCACAGGAATGATCCCAGCACACTGCAGCCTCAAACTCCCAGGCTCAAGCAATCCTCCTGCCTCAGCCTCCTGAGTAGCTAGGACTATTACACCTGACTAATTGTAGGATTTTTAACCTCTGCTGCAATTTCAGCTAAATATTGCCTCTAATTTCAGGGGGTACCATACTCAGACAACCCTAAACAAGGAAGTAAGAATTTTTCAAATGTAAGACAATAAAAAAAATAGAATTTGATAGAAGGAATTTGCTTCATTAACAACTTCTAATTATCAGACAAGCATGAAGCAAACAGCATTTGGACTATTTAATCTACTAACTGCTTTCTAGTCTAACACCTATTTGTACAGATAAGTCACTTTGTATGAGAAATATCTCTATAACAGTAAGTATGCAGAGTTTATATGTACAAACATGAACATGACAATTATAATCATGAATAATTAAATAAGAAATTCAATCTAATCTACTACTTCTTGAGAGCCTATTCTATAGAAGGGAAATGAGGACCTATTTTGACAAGGTACCTTAGTAGGACTTTGGATGAAAAAGCCCTTTAGTAAACTTATAGCCTAGTGAGTTTTATTCAATATTAAGGAAAATAAATAAAAGGATTTTATAAAGAGTATTATCACAAGAAAAGGAAGTGTTTTTTTTTCTAAAATCATGTAGAGGCCGGGCGCTGTGGCTCACGCCTGTAATCCTAGCTCTTGGGAGGCCGAGGCGGGCGGATTGCTCAAGGTCAGGAGTTCAAAACCAGCCTGAGCAAGAGCGAGACCCCGTCTCTACTATAAATAGAAAGAAATTAATTGGCCAACTGATATATATATAAAAAATTAGCCGGGCATGGTGGCACATGCCTGTAGTCCCAGCTACTCGGGAGGCTGAGGCAGAAGGATCACTCAAGCCCAGGAGTTTGAGGTTGCTGTGAGCTAGGCTGACGCCACGGCACTCACTCTAGCCTGGACAACAAAGTGAGACTCTGTCTCAAAAAAAAAATAAAATAAAATAAAATAAAATCATGTAGAAAAAGGAAGGTCTTGATAATGCATCAGCACCACCTTTCTCAACAAATGCAGTTAACAAGGGAGACAACTCCAATGTCTGTTGCATCTTCTAAGTTGTAGTCGCAAAGCTAAGCATTTAATATGTCCTCCAATATACACTATCTCACATCTTTACATTATCAATAGGCATTTATCATACCCATTTATGTGTATAAAAACAGAACTAAAAGAATTAAAGAACTTGCTCAAGATTAAACAGCTAGGAAGTGGTACACATTTTCACATCTGTAGGCAAACTGCTCTAATTAGTTGAGCTTCTTTCCCTCCCAACCCCCTAAAGCACACAAAGTAGATGCTCAGATAGGCAATCATAGTAACAACACAAGTGGCAACAACTAGCCACTTCTTGAATATGAATTACCATTAAGATGAAATATCATTCATCTTAATCTACAGATACCTTTTACATTTTTCTCAGGACCTGTGGTGTTCAATGCTGTTAAAAAGCTACTCCTGCTGTTATCAGGCCTCGAGTGTCTACAGTACATGAAACTCAAAGGCTTTACTGCCTAACAATGTCCCTCTCCCCCATTAAGTATGTTACTTTATTAAGTATATTCATTAAAAATTTAACTTCCAGATTCCAACATGTCTTTTGACCACCACATTCTCCATAAAATATATTCTTATGTTTTCTGGTTAGGATGCTCAAGATGAACTTGGAGTAATAGAACTATCATGGGCAATTTGTGTATATTAATCAGCAAGACAGGAATAGATGATATGACAATTGAAGTACAGGCTCTAAAAAAGTTTCTGCCCAGAGTAGCATACATCATATTCAATCACATTCCTTTGGCCAAAGACAGTCACATGTTTACATTTATCTTCAAGAGTCAGTAAAATCAAATCCTGTCATGCAACCAAAAGGGGTTTCTAACAGATATTTTCTCACAACTGAGATAATATTAAAATATTTTCCTTAAGAGAAGTAGCACAATCACATCATTTACTGAGTATTTACTATGTGTCAAGCATAGTAATCCTTAATCGCACCATCTCTAATTTTCAACACAAACAGCAAAGGAAAAATTATTGGCATTTTATGGATAAAGAAACAGGCTCTAAGAAATTAAATAAATAGTTTAAGGCTGCACAAGTAGTAAGTGGTAAAAATGAAATCTGATTCTAAAGCTGTACTCATCCCACTACAAAACTGCTGCCTCTTATGTTCAAGATGCAGTTTTAAAAAGAGTTTAAAGTGACATATATCCCCACATCTAATTCTAAATAAAATGTCAGGATGGGTGAACTGAAATTATTGACACAGATAATAAACAGTGAAAAAGAGGTATCATTTCCCAACATTTCATTTCCAGGAGGATGTTATTAAAAGGGGGAAAAATCAGAAGCTACCTGGAATACAAATGCATTAAATAATACAAATTAATATATCCATGAGAAAAATTATCAAAGAAAAAAAACATTATATGGTATTAGTGAGAAGCACTAAGACCTATTCCTTTTATAAGAGCTCAATTAACTTGTGAATTTTGTTGTCTAGATTTTGACAGTTAAGAACATAGTTTATAATCTCTTTAACAAAGAAATAAAAAGAACAAAAGAACTATACATTCTGAAAATTGCTAAAAGCTCATAGTTTTGGCCTGCTAGGGCAAGCTATCAAAACAAAAGCATGGAGATTTAAAAAGGGTGTTTTTAGTTTTTTTTTTTTTTTTAAAAAAGAACAAAAAGCAAACTGTGCAAAAGGTATGCATAATACCAAAATAAGTTTAGGATGAATGACAAGAATTGTTTAATAATCTTTTCCGATGAAATGAAAGAAAAAGAGTATTACCCACATTGGTGATAACCAAAGCCAATCTATCTTCACAAGAGAATCTAGCCTGTTTGGTGTTCAAAAATATAGTACTTGATATAACACCATGTAAAGTCTGTCACAAATAAAAAGAAAAGCCCAATACGGACATCCCAAATCTATTCAAACAAAAGTTCTATTGCAAATGCTCTCTCTACCTTTAATGAAATGTACTAAGCCTGTAAAGTCAGATTAAATCAAGCCTGAACAGAACTTCTGAATTGTCAATACCAATTCTTTTCCTACATTTGCAAAATTACAAAAGGTCATCAAAGAGATAGACATATTTAACGCAAGTTTCTCTAATCATAATTCATAAAGTGTCAGTTAAAAAGCCTGAGGTAATACCACCTACAAAATATTTGTTTTTTTGCAATTCAACCCTGATTATAATATTTTCCCAAGAACTTTCATGCCTAAAGGCTGATGTTTGGTATTTTTTTCTTTCTATATACTGAGGAAAAAAACATACTTCCAAAATATATTTTATGCATGAAAAATTTGGATAAACACACCATATTTTATATGCATTTAAAGTAACACCAAATTGTTTTTAAACACACACATACACATTCACACCAGAGAGAGAGACAGAGAGACAGAGAAAGAATGTGTACACTGCCTCAAAAGACTTGTGATCCAAAATGAAAAACATTTTAAATCACAAATAATTAAATGAATTCACTGTCATCTATCTAGATTGGAATTCTAGCTCTATACTTCACATGGCTGCCTAATCTTATAAGCCTCAGTCTCCTCATCTGTAAAATAAAGTTATAAATAATATCTCTTAAAGGTCTTTTGAGGAAGTAAAGGAAATATGCATATAAACTGTTAAATACAGTGTCCATCACATAGTAAGGGTTAAAAAATGTTAGTTTCTATTGTATCTTCTACAGCCATAATTATCCTTTTAAGGCCACATCAAATCTTTACAGAATGTCCTCTCTTTTGAACTCCTATGGTGCTCACTTGTCTATTTTCTAATTAATATCCAGTATATATACTTTCCATTTTTTGCTAGTATGTGTCTACCAGGAACACTGATTACCACATGCTCTCTATGTATGTTGAAGTTACAGATAAGATATTCTGTGCTTTAACTAGCGAATGGCCATATTATTTGATGCCATTAGTTTGGATTTCTTAAAAATGTTATCTGGATAAATATTTATTGATTAATTACTTTGTATTAGGCACTGTTTTCACAATTCATTCATCCTAACAATAATCCCAGTCTCTACTGTTAGCCCCATTTTAACAAAGCAAAGAACTGAGGCAAAGGATAGACCAGTAATTAGTTCAATATCACACAGTAAGTGGTATCAAATCCGGGCAACAGATTCAAATTCCTGCATGAGAACAGCTTTTAAAGCTGCAAACTACCTAAGAGCTTAGACTTGACTCTGAGGACAAGAAATCCATTGAATAAGTTAAAACTGGAAGCACGAGATCATAATTGCTCTCTGGTTATAGTTGGAAAGTGAACTGGATGGGACAGAGAGTAGATGGATGGAAACTCGTTAGAAGGCAGGTCTAACCTTTTATGATAACCAGGGCAATGGAGGCCTTGATTATGGAGTAGAGCACCAGTATTATGAATGGACACAGTCTCATGTATTGAAATATATAAAGGAGGTAAAATAGATACTTCTTGGTGACTGAATATTGGAGTGATTGAAAGGGAGGAGTTTAGGATGATGCCCAAATTTCAAACTTGGCAAACTTGTGAAGTAGCATTTCCATTCCCTGAAATAAACACCTGAAGAAAAATAGAGTTTGAATAGAAGGGGTTAGATAGGAGAAGGGTTAAAGCAGAGACAGTAAGTTCTGTTTTGTAAAAATGTTACTTTGAGGAGCAGACAGCTCAGTTATCAGTTTAATACATGGATCTAAAGTTCAGGAAAGAGAGCTGAGCTATAGATATAGATTAGGGAGTCATCAGTATATAAATGGCAATGAAAACCATAGAAATGTGTAAGATTACCCATGGAATATATAAAGAGTCAGAAAAGCTGAGTCCTAGAACAGAATATTGAATATACTAACATTTAAGGGATGGTACAAGAAAGAAAATAATGAAAAAGAAATGGAGCAGTAGCCAGAGAGATAGAAAAAAGTATCAAGAGAGCATCATTTCAGAGAGACCAAGAAAAGAATGATGAGAAGTGGGCAACAATGTCCTAAGTAGCTGAGAGACCCTGTAAAATAGGAACATAGAAGTGTCCATTAGATATAGTTACAGGGTGTTTTTGATGCCCTCAGAAAGATCAGTTCCTAAGGAGTGATAGAGTAGAAATAAGATTACAGTGACACATAAGAAAGCCAAACAGCAAATATGGACACGTGATTAGAGAAATCTGCTATAAAGAAGAAGAAAGAAAAAAGGTAGTGACTAGAACAAATGGGGCAAGAAAGGATTCTCTTTCTCTCTCTCCCTGCCTTCCTCTCTTTCTCCCTTTTTAAAAATTTTTTAAACGTGTAAACATAGCTCTAAGTGGTCCAAACTCTAAGTCTTTCCTGCTACTACTGCATCTACCTGCATTATGGTCCTATGACCAATCTCCTGACCTCCTTGGGTTTAAATTCAATTGATCTTTCAGGGCTTGGAAAAGATGCTACGTGTTAGTAAAGCATTTGTTAGTGCTATGCTCCATAGTTAAAACTAATCGTGGTGTCCTTCCTGTTCACTGCACTTTGTTTGCACCACTATGCTAGTACATATAACTCCACACATCATACTAAAGAGTATAGCTCAATAAATATTTCCTGAATGAACCAAACTTAACCACCAATTATATGGAATTATTACTATAGCAAATAGGAAAGAAGAAGAAAAACAATGAGACAGAGAAAGGAACACAGAAGAACTGAAAACACATCATCACCATCCAAACTCCTATAACCTAGCCTGTGATGATAAGGGGAGCTGGAGGCATCATTACATTATAACAAGCGGCATTTATCTCTCGCCTCCTCTTTCTGAGGGAGACATCACAGTGTAGAATAGTTTCCTAATAGGTCTGCCTGCACAACTGGTTGAAAGATTAGTTACTGATCCCCTCCTTACTTTGACTTGATTTGGTAGGGGTAGAGGGGAAGGCTTCTAGTGTGTCTGGAACCTCTAGGTAAGTTGCCTCCAGCTCTGAGCTGCCTAAGCCATTTTGTCACCATACTATACAAACATACACTAATTTTCTATATATGATATGGTATAAAAAAATTGAGAAGTACTGGTATAGTCAGTCAGGTAGACCAAGTAATGAAGAAAGCAGGGTCTAAGGTTACAGAGAACCAAATTCAAATTCAAGTTTTGTTTCTTTCTCATTACACAATTCTTGGCAAATTACTTAACCTCTCAAAACTTTAGTTTCCTCACCAGTAAAATGGAGAAAATATCAATACCTACCCTCTTAGGGTGATGGTACAGATTAACCCTGTACTGTTTGTAAAGCACTTAGCACAGTGCCTTCCTTGCCCATAGTAAGCACTTAATAAATACTGGCTAGCTATTATATTTTCCCTTTTCAACAAAGTCTCACTATCCAGAGGCCTTTACAGCTGCAAGAAAGGGACAAACTGGCTCTGTGCTGTGGGAGACAAAGACTAGTACAGTGGATTTTTAAAGTCATAATGTGTTTGTATGCTATTTACATGTAAAGTTCCTAGTGATATATGACTCCTTCAAAGGTGATAAAATTCAGATAAATATCTGTTGCTCAAATTCATTATATTCATCTCTCTCACTGATATATCATTAGCTCTTGCCATAAGAATTCAGAACTTCTTCCACATAAATTGCAGAAATTTACAAGCCAGAAATTTACACAAGCCAGAAATATGACTTGTGTAGTACTTCCTGCAGAAAAAGTGTGACAAAACATTGAGATGCAGATAGGTTCTATTTAGGATAGATTAATATTTTTTAAATTATTATACACTTCCTAATAAAATTGCACACTGAAGGAAAGTATGTTGTTCCAAAATTTTGGCCTGTATAATTCCTAATACTACCACATTGTAATAAGGAGATATACTGCCTGACCACTAACAGAGAAGACATAACTATCAGGTGAAGAAAAAGTAGAAACAGGGTGCTGAAAAGAAGAGACATGCTAAATTTAAACAAAAAGTTCAAGAGCCACAGTCAGGGAAGAGAGTTAGATTTGTAGGGTTAGAAATAGGGCAAGAGGTCAAGATTAGAGCAGATCTGGACATTAATAACCAGTAAAAACAGTTAAACCATATGAAATATGGTTTGAAAAGAATAGTTTTAGATAAAATAGAACCTTATATAAGGTAGATGTGATCACACTAGTATCTATTTAATTCAAGTTCTGAATAAGAAGAAAAGGTATTTAATTGAAGATTAAGCAGAATGGAAGTAGAATTCAAATTTGGTAAGCTAAGAAAGGAGACTCATGGGAAGATAATGTTCTAGAGACACAATAAATTTCTATGTCTCTTTTATGACAACAGCTGTTAGTAACACTCCAATTTCTTCTTTATGTTAAAGTTTCATATTTCAATTGTGCCTTATTAATACTGTGGCAAATTCAATCTGGAAAAGAAAAATGTAAAACCTACATTCTACAACATAATTTTAGACCCATCTTGTGAAACTCCAAGTAATACATAGTTTTAAAAAATAACATAGTATTTTTTTATACATCTCTTTGGAAATCTAGTCAATTCTTTTTCAGCACAATGAATTAAAAACAATGTCCTCAAACCTAATAAACAAAGAATATTTTTAAGATTTTATTTTTCTAGATGAAATTAACCTACCATAGATTTTGAAAATTTAACTTAAATGACAACTAACCATATCCAGTGAGCTTAAGGCTGGAACTACATTACAAAGATTAAATAGCTGAAATTCTTAAAATGTACAGACTGCTGTTCAAATAAACCTTTAATATATATCTGTACACATTTCATAAGAAAAATAGTGATCAATTCATGATGAACGATCAGAAATGATTACAAAGATAAGCCAACCTATAGCTTCTTCCTCTTAGAAAGAAATCACCCAATAATGCATAAAGAAACAGTAACAAATTTAATTTGGTTCCAAAATGCTATTCATCCACACATTTGTCACACTTAAAATGACATGATGGCTAGTTAATGTTAGGTGCCATGGTGTATTACTAGTTATTTCCTTGATATTATAAATTAAAGCAAAAGCAGAAAACAAAACAACAAAAAGATAAGAAACAAAGTGGGACTGGGGGAGGAGAGGAAGAGAGAGAGAGAGCAAGAGACAGAGAGAGAAAGAGAGAGAGCTTGAAACACAGAGACAGAAATCAGCCATCTGACTACAAAGTATCTTTTATCCTTTTCTGGCTTAAAACCTAGTCACAAAAAAGGAATTTCAAAAATTTCTAATGGCAATAAGAAATATTTACTATTTGAAAGAGAAAGATAAGTAGTCCCATGGGATGGTATTTCCATCATAGTTTAAACTATGTCATACACAAAATCCAAATTATGCATTAAGAAATGTTTTACCAAATTTCTATCTTCCTTAATTTCTAAGTGTCTCTGTTTAATTTCATCTTTCCTCTCAAAAGGCTTTTCATCACATTGTAGTATCAAGAGCACAAAAATAATACTGGGTCTTTTGCCACACCCTTCAACTAAATTTCAAAATATTCAATTGTTTTAAAATAGTTCATGGTAATATTTTAAAGTAAATTATTCAAGAGTCTACTTCTATCTCTTTTACTAACTGCTATCTGATCTATAAGCCACAAAAAATTTTGAAGATTGTTTCTTCACCAGAAAAGTGACAGTGCTGTATTACATAAAGTTTCATTTATTTGCTTCCTATTCTAAAAATCCATGATCCTCTGAAACATTAAGTATTGGTATTATTCACTTTAAAGGATAGCACTTTTATTTATGGAATTTTGCAACATATAAAATAAACATAAAAGAATACTAAATCAGCATACAGTCTATGAATTTTTGAGCTACAGTTATTTTTAGGCTAGAATATATAAGCATCAATCTATATGTCAAATATATCAACTATTTCCTATAATAAAAGTATGGGTGAAGTTTAGCTGGCTCTACTAGGATAAATAACAAGCCAGAAAAAAAAAAAAGTAGAAGCCAAATCTTGAGAGCTTTATGGCATGGAAGAAATTCCAAAGAAATAAAGAAGAGGACAGTGGTGAAGATACTGCAGTTACTAAAGGTGTAGAATCAGAAGCTAGTAAATATTTTTGAAATGTGCTGTTTACAGTAAAAGTTCTCTTATTCCAACTTCATTTAAGAGACTACATTTAATAAGACCAATTTATCTTAGTTTTCCTATTTTCTCTGTAAAACCTTATAATCTGTACATTGACTGTTCAAAAATAAAAACGCTACTCCCAAATATGACCACATACACCTCTGTTCATATTAGTTGAGTTATTATGCTTGCCAAGCATCAGTTGTGTTTGTCCCTAAATGTGTTTATGTCAGTTGTACTTATTAATGTAATTATGCAACTGGCTTACACATTATACAAACCCAAAAGGAAGAAAGCTTTTTTCCTGTGGAAACTGAGTTAAATGCTTTGGAAAGATAGTGTCTTATAACAAAAACAACTCAGAGCTCCAACTAAGGAACTCAAACTCAAAGAAAATGCCTTGGTAAATGAACAGATAGTTCTGTGTGCTAGATTATAATAAAGTACTTAAGGTACTTTATGTATCCAAAATATGTATCCATATTTTGTAGAAAATGTTAGTAGAAATAAATCTCATGGAAGTTAATGTTGAGAAGAAAGAAGGAGGGAAAAGAGACTTAATAATCTTTTAGCTTCTAAAGCAATCTTATGAATAGCTGTTTTCTGTTTCAACTGAGAAAAAGGTAAGCTCATTCCCTCTTGCTACAGAGATTTAAGATGTTTGAGGAAAATGTCTTGACTATGCTTGCTGTGAACTACTGGAACTGGTTGCCAAAAGAGGCAGGGGAATTAAATTCTCTGGATTTATTTTTTCAATTACAGATTTTTATAGAAAATTACATTTAATGTTTGATATGATTTACAGCTTTACTACTCAGAGTGTGATCCCAAGACCAGGAGCACCAGCATTACCTAAGAGCTTGTTGAAAATGCAGAAGCTCAGATCTCACCTCAGACCTACAGACTCATCATGTGCATTTTACTAAGATACGTATTAAAGTTTATCAGCTGCATTAAAGCCCTTATATCAGACCTTTAAATTTATAACAGCTCATTAACAACAGGGTACTTAGGAATTAATAAGGAGAAATATCTCATTTGGTAACGAAACTCTTATTTTTCATGCTTATCAATACAATTTTATTTCTGCTTTTCCAAAGATTAAAAAATTAACTCCCTTTTTATTAGGCCTATATTCTTTTAAGAAGGTGAAAGCTCCATTAGTCTAACTGATATTCATTAACATAGTTTGTCCAAATCATTGACATGTAATAGAAAATTATAAAGGATATAAGATAAATCCAAAGAAATAGACAATAAATTCAGGAAAGTGATCAAAAACTGTAATAATTATAAAATTCTTATGACTCAAGTAATTTTAACAAGTTAGGCTTGCTACAATAAATTTCTCTGCATATTTCATACCAATTCAAGTTGCTGGTGGTTTTAAAAGGTTAGGTGAAGAGAGTCTTATCTTTCAAAACATTCACTGAAATTATCTTCAAATGACACCCTGCAGGGAAAGCCTGTCGACAATATTAGAATTTGGAATTATTTCAATTCAAAAAACATTTTTTCACATTCAAGGAAGAAACAGAAGTGAAGAAGGCAATTGTGCTTCCAATATTAGAACTGATGTTTTTGTGATAGAAGAAATCAAATCTGATAAGCTCAACTGTCTTCCATTATCTGATTTTTAATATCATTCTTGTTCCAAACATGCATAAGCTCAAAACCATAAAAACTGCATACTTTATTTCAGTGACAAATCACTTTAGAAAGCATTCCAGGGCAGCTGAGATTCACAGTTCCTGGGCTGCCACAATGCCTGAGAACTCAGAACTCTCCTTCTCCTTTTATTTTGCATTTGAGGATGACAGGAACATGACAAACAGCCAGCACTCAGTCACCAACAAGGCCCCACCAGTACAAAGAGGCTTTGTGACTGACAAGGGAAAATAAAAAAGGGAGGAGATCCACTTTTTCCTTCTTCTAGGAAAGACTCTGGACAGAGATAGCTGAAATTTTAGAACTTAAAAGCTTCTCCCATTCCCACTAGCTCACCTTACAGGTAAACACACTCCTGGTTCAGTGACTTAGTCACTCATCTGAAACAGAATCTGTGCTAAAAATTGATAATGGTGAAAAAAATATTCTGTTTTACTATAAATTTCAGCTGAGCTTGATATAGATGGTGTACTTTCTCTCCTGGTAAACACAGTCACTGAACTGCTACAACATGAAAAATAAGCCTCAAAACATGGATATAATTTTTGGAGTATTAAGGCTATACATTGGAATAAACCCAAATATTTCCCATTTTTGCTATCTATGATAATTCTGAAAAATGTCTAAAATAGATCAAGGAAAAGAAAAAATATGATATAAATATTAATATAATTTCCTATATCCTTCATTTCAAAAATTACCCATGGCAAATACAATGACTTTGAAACACCCTCCCCCCAAAATAAATAGAAAATACAATAACTATTCTGTTCTTCACAATATAATCAATATCAACATATAATCAAATGTAATCCATAAAGTAAGTGATAATATATATTATAATTTTAATTCCCATTCAAACTAAATTGGAATGTATTATTAGCAAGAAACTTTACAGATATATGAAGTACATACTTGTGATCACAGTTTGTATCTGGCAATCTGTGACTTTTAATTTTGATCAAGAACGCACCAGACTTGGCCGAGAGCGGTGGCTCAGCCTATAATCCTAGCACTCTGGGAGGCAGAGGCGGCAGAAGGATCGCTTGGGCTCAGGAGTTTTGAGACCAGCCTGAGCAAGAGCAAGACCCCCGTCTCTACTAAAAATAGAAGGAAATTAATTGGTCAACTAAAAATATACAGAAAAAATTAGCCGGGCATGGTGGTGCATGCCTGTAGTCCCAGCTACTCAGGAGGCTGAGGCAGAAGGATTGCTTGAGCCCAGGAGTATGAGGCTGCTGTGAGCTAGGCTGAGGCCACAGCATTCTAGCCTGGGCAACAGAGTGAGACTCTGTCTCAGAAAAAAGAAAAAAAAAGAACACACCAGACTTATATATGAGAATAAAATCACAGCTTGATATGTAATTGACATATTATACAATTAACTATTTAAAATGTATCAGTCAGTGGTTTTCAATATATTCAGACTTGTGCAGCCATCACCACAATTACTTTTTGAACATTTTCATTACCCTTAAAAAAGAAAAAATACCCATTAGTAGTCATTTTCCATTCCCTCCAAGTCCTCTAGCCCTAGGTATCCACCAATCTAATTTTTATCTCTACGGATTTATCTATTCTAGATATTTCATATAAATGGAATCATATGATATGTGATCTTTATAGTTCTGATATAAATTTTGAAAAACAGCTGACATTTATTGAGTGCCTACTATGCAGTAAAGATTTAATACTCACAATTACCCCATGAGGTAAATGCTATTATTGTCTTCAATTAAGATGAGAAACCTGAGGCACAGAGAGGCTAAGAAACTTATCCAAGGTCACAAAACAAGTAAGATGGAGTAAGAATTTGAACCAACACAGTTGGACCCCAGAGATCCATTTCAACTATAGTATAGTGTTCCTTGATTACCTCTGAGAGAACTCAAGCAGTAGAAAATAATAGAAACAAGGAGTCAGGCTTGAGAAAGACATAGTGAATTGTTGCATTTCTCACAACTGGTAAAGCAAGCAGGTAACTGCTTCAAATTTGAGCAAAGTCTAGTCTAAGAACTTTCTGGAATTAGTAATAATGATCCTTAAACAAGAAGCAGACATTTTAACACAGAGAAGAGGATTCTAGAAGTTGAAAGAATATGAGGCTTGAATGTTTAGTCACATCCATATTATTAAGAGTTATCACCAGTTTCTTAGTGAAAAATGGAAGATTAGTATCAGAATCCATTTATATGGCTTATATGGAAATACAAAGGCATATTATCATTCAGCCTACATGGTATGATCTTATTTGAAAAGCCTGGGAGAGACATACACACACACACACACACACACAAACACACACACAGGGAGAGAGGAAAAAAGTGAAGGTGGTAGGGAGGAAAGGGCCACAGAAAGGAGAAAAAGAGATAAAGAAAGGGCAGGTGGGAGAGAAGGACACAGAGGGACAGAGCAGATGGCCTGTAATGATGAACACAAAGCTGGTAGTTTCTCATCTTTGAAAAAAGAGATTATGGGTGATTATTTTTTTTTTTTTTTTTTTTTTTGAGACAGAGTCTCGCTTTGTTGCCCAGGCTAGAGTGAGTGCCGTGGCGTCAGCCTAGCTCACAGCAACCTCAAACTCCTGGGCTCGAGTGATCCTTCTGCCTCAGCCTCTCGGGTAGCTGGGACTACAGGCATGCGCCACCATGCCCGGCTAATTTTTTTTTTATATATATATATCAGTTGGCCAATTAATTTCTTTCTATTTATAGTAGAGACGGGGTCTCGCTCTTGCTCAGGCTGGTTTTGAACTCCTGACCTTGAGCAATCCGCCCGCCTCGGCCTCCCAAGAGCTAGGATTACAGGCGTGAGCCACAGCGCCCGGCCTTATGGGTGATTATTATTATTATTTTTGTTTAGCAGTAACCATTTTTCTACAATGAGCAAAATATATATATATATTTTTTTTTTGACAAAAAAGTCACATTAATATAATCTTAACTTGAGGCCATTGGCCCATTAAAATACTCTATAAATATAAAACTCTGGGTATCCTCTTCTGGAAAGAGGCTAAAAGAAAAAAATAAAACAAAAATATTATTCTAGCTATCTACTTTATTAATTCACAGGGTACCATGTCTCATTATAGAGTAAGTTTTACAAATCTCAATTTTTTTAATATTCATCAAAAATTCCCAATTTTTATTTATTTTTAATTTTTTTTTTTCGACAGAATCTCACTCTGTTGCCCAGGCTAGAATGCAGGGGCCTCATCACAGCTCACTGCAACCTCGAACTCCTGGACTTAAGCAATCCTCCTGTCTCAGCCTCCTGAGTAGCTTAGGACTACAGACATGTGCCACCCACCTAGCTAATTTTTCTATCTTTTGTAGAAATGGGGGTCTCACTCTTGCTCAGGCTGGTCTTGAACTCTTGGCTTCAAGTGATCCTCCTGTCTTGGACTCCCAGAGTACTGGGATTACAGGTGTGCACCACTGCACCCAGACATAAATTCCCTTGAGAATTTAAAATTCTCAAGACATCATATTGTATCATATTATAGCATAATTCAAGTAAACAAAGCCAAAAGGTGATTCTTAAAAGTGTCTGCAAAATTATTTCACCATCATTTCATAACAGTTTCCAATTTCGGTAGCTTATAAATCACACTCTATTCCAAATAATTTTAATTTCATATTTTTAAAACCAGATTATGTTTATATCTCAAGCCTAAATGAAATGGAATAAGTAATAATTATAACTGAGGTATATAGGTGTTTAAGGTTGTACAGCTGGAATCTCTTATTTTGGCTAATACAATGGATCCTCTAAAAATATTAAAGTCGTTTTTGGATTAAAAGTAAATTTTAAATTTAATTCAAAGAAGTTTATAATTTCAAACTTCATTTTAAAAGATCCTCATTAAAAGACTTTCCTTTAACACAAAAGAAGTTTATATGTAAACAGTAAGTAGCTTACATTGGGGTAATAAGCAGACCTTGAGGTCAATTTTTGTAATAGACCCCTGAAACATTAATCAATTTCATTATAAAGTTGAAAAGTTATCCCCAGTTTTATAATTTACCAAACAGATGACATACTAACAAATTCTGGCAAAATAATGTCATACAACTACACTGAAGACACACATAAAATGAATGTATATTCTTTAAAAACAAAGGGGCTATGCTAGCCAAACATAGCTAAGGCCTCTTCTTACCCCACTATTTTTAGCAACTGTTTCCTCTCTATTTCCTCTTATCTTTCCTTTTCTCTTTCACTTCTTCCCCCACAGGAAAAGAGAAAGTCAAATGTAGGGAAAGAGAGCAAACTGCATTTGGCTATGAAGAGATGTTAAAAAAAAAGTACTGGAAGATATATATATATATATATATATATATATATATATATATATATATTTTTTAGAGACAGGGTCTTCCCCAGGCTGGAAGGAGTGGTTATTCTCATTCACAGACACAGCTCACTATAGCCTTGAAACTTCTGGGCTCAGGAGATCCCCATGCTTTAGCCTCCTGAGCAGCTGGGACTGTAGTTAATGCACCATGGTGCCCAGGTCTTGCAGATACTTTTAAGAGTTAAATGTGGCTTTATTTAGTACAGTTGCATTAAAATAAATGCCTAGAGATATTTGTATCATGGAGTGAAAAGGATACCCTATTTGGTTCCACTCTTCACCCATTTTAATCTTTCTAAATTTTTTAATCTGGTTTTCAATGGATGGACTAACAACTAGTTGAGAGTCAAGCTGCCAACAGAGAGAAGGATGGCAGCATTTTGCAGCTCTGTGAATTCAGAGCCAACACATTTCTTGTTTCTTTGCCCTGTCCTCCTCATGCCCCACAGTGCCCATCCATTCTATCCCTCCAAGACCACTTCTTCTTCAGTCCCATTAACTGGTGCTGCCTCAAATGCCTCTTGTAAGAGTGGGAAAGAGAAGGAGAAGAAAGAAAATGAAAGAAGAACGAAAGGAAAAGTCTCACTTTAAACCATAATCCCAAACCCATGGCTCACCAGTTTGAAGTATCAACCTATTTTGTTTTTAACCATTCTTTCCCTAAGAGCGCTATTATTTTTTTTAGACAGGGTATCACTCTGTCACCCTGGCTAGGGTGTAGTGGAGTCATCATAGCTCACTACAACTTCAAACTCCTGGGCTCAATGAATCCTCCTGCCTCAGCCTCCCAAGTAGCTGGGACTACAGGTGCACAGCATCACATCTGGCTAAATTTTCTATTTTTTGTAGAGATGGGGTCTCGTTCTTTCTCAAACTGGTCTCGAACTTCTGGCCTCAAGTGATCCTCCCGCCTCAGCCTCCCAAGTGCTAGGATTATAGGTGTGAGCCTCCACACCCAGCCAAGAGCTCTAATTCTGTTCTTCTATACCCTCACTTTTCATTGCCCATGCTCTGAACTCTTGCTCTAAACATGGGACTCTGTGAAGTAGCTTAAAGCTAGATAATTCACGATCCTTAGAGCTAAATCTAACATACTTGGACACCAATGTATTTTTCCAATGACATATTATCATAAATATTACCTGTTTCTATAGTACCACTGGTACTATATTCCAATTATATACATATATATAATTTTTGACTTTTTTTAATTTGTTTTTTATATTTTTTCTTTTTTTTTTTTAATTTCGGCATATTATGGGGGTACAGATTTTAAGGTTTCAATAAATGCCCATTCCCTCCCTCCCCCTACAAGTCTGAGTTTCCAACATGATCATCCCCCAGATGGTGCACATCTCACTCATTATGTATGTATATACCCTCCCCCCTCCCCACTCCCATATGCCCAATACCCTATTACTGTAGTACCTATGTGTCCACTTAGGTGCTGCTCAGTTAATACCAGTTTGCTGGTGAGTATATGTGGTGCTTGTTTTTCCATTCTTGGGATACTTCACTTAGTAGTATGGGTTCCAGCTCTAACCAGGAAAATATAAGATGTGCTATATCACCGTTGCAAGGCTATGGAAACAGCACAAGTGCCCATCAATCCAAGAATGGATTAATAAAATGTGGTATATGTATACCATGGAGTACTATTCAGCTCTAAGAAACAACGATGATATATCAATTATATATTGTATTGATTCATTTATAGGTTAAATAACTAAAGATGGGGTTGGAAACATAAATACCATTAAAAAACATTATTTTCTTGTATGAGTATCTGTTTTAACTTCTCCCAGCTACAGGGATCATTTTATGGATGAAAAATTTAAGACGAAAGAAGTCAAGTAATTTGTTAAAGGCCACAAAGTAGCAGTACCAAAACCTAAAGAGACGTCTGTTATGTGTGGCATCAAAGACTATACAATTTCTGTTATGCCATGGAACCTCCTAAAACACATTTATGTTTTTTTAAGTCAATGAAAATTTTAATTACGTTTTTAATTCAGTCAATGAAAATTCTGGAAGGCTAATAATTTTACTTCTAATCATTAAATATTTTTCACTAAGTTTTCATTCAAACATTTACTGAGTACTGTTTTACCTAAAACTCCTTCTTGTAATAATCACCAATAGTAATAACTATTACTGACATTGTCAAGAAAAAATATTAAAATTATTTCAATGATTTGTCATTTTTGTTGGAAATTTATCATGATTTATTATTTCTTTTACCATGAATATTTGATTTGCTGAGATTTCTGCAAAGGTAACAGAATTTTATACATGAGAGAAATTTCTTCTTGCTTAAAACAAAAATGCTTTATTGAAAAATGCTTTGTTAAAATCTGTAGACTGTCATTAAAAAAACTTCTTTTCATTTCTCATAACTCCTAAAGAGTAAACTGAACTTATAAAAATTACGTTGTGTCAAAAATATAAATACAATTTATAAAACTTAAAAAAATTTACTTCTTTTTCATGATACAACTACTGTTACTACAACATTCTAGTGAAGTTGTAATTTACAGAATCAACAGAAAAGAAGTAAGATTGCAAAGCGCCAACCTGATTTAGCTTAATGCTAACAGAGGTTAAAATTGCTTTGGGTCCGAAATATACACCAGGCTAATAGTATAAAAAATATATATATGTAATTATGGCTCAGCTTTTATTTTAACTGCAAACCACTATCCTGATTTACAAAGAGGATCCTACATCCAGTAGAATCTCTCAGAACTACTGTGGAATTAGAATAAGCCTATAATGGCAATGAATGATATTAGCATATTAATAGTGTAAACTTTCCATTGATTTAATAATACATGGATGTCATTCACTTCTTGAACCTTGACATCAGTGAAAATAATAAACAAAATACTTGCATTTAGAAAACTACCTAAAAATGTCATTTTTATTGTTGTGAAAACAAGGCTACAGAAAGTTTATGAAAGTTAACTGACCATTTTTGACATGATTATATCTCATTAAGTCTTTACTTTAGGGGATGCCATTTTAGGTTCATACTATTTCTCCATACAATATTTCCATTTGCTTTCTACTATAAAAACAATTTATATCCACTATAAAATATTCAAGTAATTTCTTTCTCTGGGCACAGCTATCTCAATGGCTGACAGGTAAAAAGAGATTTGTCTTAAGTTTCTCATTCTTAGATGGAGTACATTCGCCAAATGAACAAACTGATTTTTTTCTACCAAAAAAAGAAAGTCAGATTAGTCACATGACTTAGTAATAAAGCCTTGCCTTTTCAGAGGAAATTATTTACATTTATGAACTTATGTTTTCTCACCTTTTCCATTTGTTTTGAGGAAAGCAAGAGTCCTAACAATCTCTATATTTCTTCTTTTCATTAGACAAATTCTGCATTTTTGGTAAATTCATAGTTTTGGTTGCCAATAATAGAACTAACTCATTTCACCTGCATGTATCTTCTAAGGAATACTGGTTTCATATGTCCATGTCCATTTTTTTATGAAGTTAATTTATCTTTGTAAAATGACCATGTATTTAGAAAAGGAAAAGCATTAGATTTTTCTGTTTCCTACCTCTTCTATGCATCAGTCCTCTTTCACTTAAACCAGGTGTCCAAGTCTTCCAAGCACAGTCTTGATTTCCCTTAATCATTTATCATGATCGGTCTCAGACAAGTTTGACAATCTACCCATATATGTTGATATTCTCTTTCCCATCCTGCAACTTATCAATCTCTCCCGTTTGTGCCACCTTCTCTAACCCACTTAATTTTCCCATAGTCGAGGCTCTCTAGAGTAAAGCAGATGGAGAAGGAGAAAGGAGAGAAAACAAAAGAAAAATCCTTAATCCTCTAACATCTGGCCCTATCATTCTCTTTCTCTCAAGCTTCTTAAGTTTACTAAACCCACTCTACTTCCTCATCTCATATTTATTTCTTAATCCACTACCCCAACTCAACTACAGAAATTTCTCTACCAAGTTACCACTGACCACCAGGATGCTAAAGCAAATAAACACTTTTTAATCCTTACTTTACTGGAAACGTCTACAGCATTAACACTAAAGATAAATCCCTAATTTCTGAAAAATTATCTATTTTAACTAACTTTCTCTCCTAGTTTAGAAACAACAATCACAGCTGTTTGAGCTCAGGAGTTCGAGACCAGCCTGAGAAAGAGTGGGATCCTGTCTCTACTAAAAATAGAAAAGTTAGCTGGGTATCATGGCATGTGCCTGTAGTCCCAGCTACTCGGGAGGTGAGGCAGGAGGATCACTTGAGCCCAGGAGTTTGGGGTTGCAGTGAGCCATCATGATACCACTGCACTCTTCCCAGGACAACAGAGTGAGACTTTGTCTGAAAAAAAAAAAAAAACACAAAACAATATTCACTACTCTTAACTATACTTTTGCTAAGGGACCATTCACTGTGCTATGAGTTCACCTGCATTAGCTCCATGTTTTCTCACACCACTAGCTATTACCCATTTGTGAGTCAAAGCAGCTTTTTAAATAAATGATTTAGAATAGAAAATATCCAAATGTATCACATGTAGCAAGGTCAAGTATTATTCAGGGAAATTTATATATACTCATACAATATAAAATGTAGTTCTTATTTTGGGTCACATCCAAAATCATCTGAAAGACACCGTGTCTTATTTAATCCTCACAACCCTACCTCTGAGGCCCATTACATTACACTTTTTCATAATGAAGAAACTGAGGTATAGAGAAGTCATGTAATCTGTCCAAAGTCAAACAGCCAGTGTGACAACCACGTATAGCCTCTTAATTTAAGAAAATATTTATAACGTCTCTTGCTACAGCTCTGGCCTCTCCTTCACTGACTCCTTTCCCACTGCCTTATACTTCAGATATCAGTATTCCCCAGTCCATACTCAGACCCCTTTTTCTAACTCTCCATATTCTCACCAGGGAATAATATCTGCTTTCAGGGTGTAAACTCTTTTCTATGTGCTAATAATACTAAATTTCTATCATAGGCCTAGATTTATCTCCTGAGCGCCAAATACCCAACTGATATCTATATGTCTCTGTCTGAATGTAATAAAAGCACCTCAGACCCAGTAGTTGCAAAACCTGTACTCAATTTCCACACAATTTCCCTATTTTCTAATTTGTTCACCTTACAGTGTTTTTCCTCTTCATCTAAGCAGCAATCCTCATGTCTCAGATAAATTCAGTCTCTACCATATCATTACCATAACCTTCAGTGAGGTACTCACCATTTCTACACTGGATAACTGCAACAGGACCCTCCCCCTCAATTACCTGTAATGTGCCCCCTCCAAATCCACATTTCACTCTCTGCATTGCTTTAAGTAATCTCTTTAAAATAAAATCTAATTATTCAGGGCAAATTCTCCTAAGCCTAAAGTAAAACTTTTTAACCTCCAAATGCCATATATAATTTTTAGACTGGGCATTTGTGTATTTTTAGGCAATACTTTTAAAAAATACAATCTAATTGATAAAGGACGTTCATTTAAAAATCAGTAAATAACTGAAAGACCATGATCTTGCTGTTAAAGTTATTTTAAACATACTAGGCTAAGCTTACACAAAGACATTCAAGGATAATCACAAGTATCTTTCACTCAAGAAGTGCAAGTTGCCCAGCCAGTAAATAGTCTGGCTTTCTTAAATACAAAAGCTAAATCTATACCTTGAGACTAATGATATGACTTATTATTTGTGCCTTTACAGGAAGTTGATTAGAATTCATCAAATGGAAAAATATACTGTCTCTAAATATGTTTAAAACACAACAATAAATTTTCATTTGCCCTGGTTTCTAACTAAAAATGCAATGTTTTTCCAATGTTGACATCAGATTATTTACGATATGTATATTATGAATCAGTCCTATATAGTCTATAGATTAACTGCTATGACAACAAGTCTGAGCCATTCAATCTAAATGTTTAAACAAACTGTTGGATTTGTTGTTTCCTTTGCAAAGGTATGTGGAAAGAATTTCCAGCTAGTACTCACTAGGTTGTGATCAAGGCTGTTATAATATAATACGCTTTATGATTCTATATTAGATTAATTTATTTAAAGAAAAATGATGCCAAATTACTCCCTTTCTCTCAAATATTAGTATTCTTCATACATACCTAATGCTGAAAATAAAACCAATGAATTGATGTTTAAAAGTGTTGCATTTTTCATTGTTTTTATTAGCATGATTAAGTGCAATAGTTTCGCTTGGTGTTTGTTGTTGAATCATTCCTTTGCTTAAGTAAAACAGAAATCAGCTAGTAGGAAAAAAACTCATTTTTTTCCCTCCACATGACTGTTGGGAAGATCCCAGTAAAGCTCAAATCAAGAACTATGATAAATCCTTACTCTTGAAAAAACTCAGGCTGGTTTAGCCATAAATACATATTTGGAAGTAAAAAAGAAATGCTTTAAAGGAGTGCATGAGACAAAATTTTCTATCGAGTTTTCAACCATGACTTCTGCTTGGCCTGAATTCATAATGATAGACAATGCTCTAAGATACATCAATGAATGACAACAGCATGTATAATAATAAAGTGATTGAACAAAAGAAGCAGAACCATTATGAAGAATGCCCACTGAGATTATGCAAGGAATCTTCTTTCCAAACATTTTCAAAATATGTTTCCTCTTCCTTTGTCCCCCAATTCGTAACAGAATCCATAGCATGTGTTGGTGTGAATAAATATCTCATGGCTCGTACGCCAGCTGACTAAAAACTGGAACAGAACTAAAGCTCTCTCTTCACACATTACCCTCCCCAAACCCAAGCCTTTGAAGTATTTCCAGGATTCCATTTCAAATAAACCTTACTTCTGTTCAAATTGAAAATCACAATCATCATGTATGAGATAATTTATGTAATAAAACTATAAAAAACTATTCAAGAGACTGGCAAAAGTAAGATATTTCATACACATTTTGTTAAGCATAATTTTCAATACCAAAAAACACTATGTTGCTTTTTGGGTAAATTCATACTAAAACCATCACAACTTGTGACAGCTTTAAAAGATACTTATGGAACTACTTCCTCAAGTTCTATCTTTAAAAAACATATTGACATATTTTCTTTTTATTGAAAGGGAGTCTAATTTCCCTTTTTCCCATTTATAGGTTAGGATAAAAACACAAGTTGACTCATTCCAAATTTTTCCCTTACCCTCTTCTCTTCTCAAATGAGGTTACCAAAAATGGAGTTCTGGGGAACATATCCTTTGATATTTAATTATCCAATTTCATGCTATTAGATTTAAAATAATTGTTAATAAATGGAATAAATATCCTCAAAAATATGTGTTTATAGTAAAATTTAATTTTAAGAATAAAATATTCCAATGCAAGTGGACTTGCCAAATGCTACATACAATATTATTTGTTCATTCCAAACACAAGCTAGAGTTCAGACAAACATATAACATTGTTTGTTTTGTTGTAGTACTTCATAAATGGTTTTATTTTACCATTTACCAAACCTCTCTTGTTGATTTATTCAAACTAACTTCTGCCAAGAACACTGAATTTGGTGATAGTGCTTCTTTTGGGAGAAAAACAACCCCTTACCTCAGAAAATTGTAAGTGTTTATCTTGGCACTTAAACCTTGTATTGAGCCTTCTGGAAAGTATTTTAAATTGTTGTTTTTAACCCAGACTTTGTGACTGAAACAGGAAAAGGTTCCGTAGCTCTGCACCAAAACACATATTTATAGGGTTGATTTTCTTTCTACACCAAAAATACTAGATGGATGGTAGCACTTTTGAAAATATAATTTCCTAGAACCATGCTATAAATTGGACATATATCAGTATATTCAACAATTTGTTTTTAAACCTCAAAAACTTCTGATGCCTAAGAAATACTAAATGTTTTATCATATAAGCTTCTGTAAATGCCATAATGGAAAGGATTTTAACTACCTGTTCTGTTAGAAATTTTCACGAAAAGAAAATGTATGTGCTATTATACTTTCCTCTTGTGCATATCAACAAAAGGTGTATTTCTAACATTTTAACTTTTTATGATTGCATTTTCCCCACTGGATATGCTGTATCCTCAGATGAGAAAGAACATAAAGATATAAACTATGTGAACTTTTTGTAATATTGTCCTAATAATGTGTATGAACACAAGTATATGAAGTTTTTGGAAATGAAATGAAATAGTCATCGTTCCAAACTCCCTCAACCCATCCCTAAGTTATTAAAATATAGGAAAGAATCACTAGAATAGTATAGTACATATAAAGATACAGTAAAAATAATAAATAAATCAATTTCACAAAGACAAAAATTCAATAATTTTTCAGTCACTAATGACTGATAAAACATACTATGTATCCTATTATCAATCCTTTGCAGATCAAGTTCTCTCTATCTTGAATCTTCATATATATATTTTCCCCCTTATAACAGCATGGCTGTCTCTTGACAAGAATAATAACAGTAAAATAATTATTTTATATTTGTATATAGCATATTGTGAAAGGTCAAAATAATTTAAAAGTATATTATTATGGCTTATCAAATATTATTAGGATGTTCTGGCAAGAAATTAGTGGTTTAAAAATTCTGGGATGGATGAATCATTTTTTTTTTTTAATATCTCTACCAAATATACCTTAGTAAAAATCCGTAATTGCTTTTGTCAATTAAGTGCTAATCTTATTAAAAGCCTAGTCATTCCTGCTGGGATTGAATTCTGCCTAGATTTAAAAGAAAATTTTAAAAATCTATTCAAATATGTGCACTATCAGTGAAATAAATGAGAATTAATTGGTATCACTAAAAATGAAGGGAATGAAGGACTATATTCTCCCTAATCAAAAATCATATTCCCATACTGCTATGGTTTTATGATGAAGGTAAATATCCTTCTTACTAGCATTTAAATCTTGGGAGATCCTAACACTCACAGTCTCACACTGTCCCCTCCCCCTTTTCTCAGAGACCCAGTGTCAAGGAAAAATACAAATTTCACATTATGAACAAATGGTTACCTTTGCAGAAGGCTTAGGTCAGGGGTCCTCAAACTTTTTAAACAGGGGGCCAGTTCACTGTCCTTAGACCATTGGAGGACGGGATTATAGTTTTAAAAAAACTACGACAAATTCCTATGCACACTGCACGTATCTTATTTTGAAGTAAAAAAAACAAATGGGCAAAAACACCCACATGTGGCCCACGGGCCATAGTTCAAGGAGGACGCCTAGCTTAGATAGAAGAAGTGACAATTTTTTTCTCATCTCAATTTAAAATGTTGATTGTTTTATAAGGAAAGTGAAAAAAAACGTAAAATTCATTGATAAAAAACAAAAATGCAATTATTGGGATTTGATTGGTATTAATTGACATATTCTATGTATGAACCCATAAGTAGAATTTGGAGGGGAAAAAAGGCAAATCTTCCTTCCCTCTCTTTCTCTTTACTCACAAAAGAGTAGTGATTTATTTCTGGCCATTCTAGAGAAAAGAAAATTATGCCATTTCTAAAGTATAATTATTTGGGGAATACTTTAGTTTCATGGTTGACAAAGAAATCATAATGGGATACTATTTTGGGTATTAAAATAAATAAGTATAATAGAACATACCTGAAAAAGAACATGTACATGGCAGCTGTGATGCAGAACAAAAGGACCTATAAAAAGAAGAAAATACATAATTTGCAAAAGAACACTAATATCATCATTTGAGTGACTTATAACAATAAAATACCCACTATTAAACCTTGTGCCTGAAAAAATAAAATGACATACAAAATTAGGCATGTACATATCATATTCTCTACCTTTCATATAAATCATATTAAGGCAATAATAAACTGTATTTATATATAGTTATAATATATACAACGTGCATATTACACACATGTAACATACATACACAAACACATACATGCACACACAAGTTACACAGACTCCACAGAAGGGTAAGAAGTTTCAAAAAAGGAAAAGCCAATTTTTTAACTTGTCTGTTAGAATGCCCAAAGCAGCATATAACTAAAAAAACAAGGATAATAGCTTTTGTACAATCAAGTCAGTGAATAAATCAGAAAGTTTATTATAATAACTATTATATCAAGACAACCAGACTTTTTAAATATAAAATACAGTCCAGTTGTCAACCAATTCTAATCAATAAAAAAAGCTCCATAAAAATATAATCATCCTTTGTGGAATACAGACTAGATTTTAAAAAAAAAATTACTCTAAAGGAAGGCATAAGAACACACAATGAATCTGAATTGAAGAAGATCTCAAACATCATAATAAATGCAACATACTAAAATAGTATAAGGAAAGAATCCAGAAGCCAGTCCTAACTAAAGGCTTTGTTATACCAACAAAGTGGATCTCTGTAAAAAAGGGAAGTTGTAAAATGCATTCTTATGTTAATAATAATAATGTAAATTAAGCACAAGAATTGTCAATGGTCTTGCATCATAGAAAAGAAATGAACAATCTTTCAACTGTAAAGGCTAACCAAAAGAATAACAGAAATGAAAATGATGTAAAACAATGTTTTGCTATTTCCAACAAAAATAATTTCTAATCAGCTCAAGGAAAAAGTACAATAGTTTTGCTATTACAAATCAAGCTTGATACGTTTGCCATCTTAGCCCATAAATATAGCATGAATGATTTAGAAACATATGAACACACCAACCAACAAAGGGTTGGTAACAATTACTATTAAATATTATACATATTTATATAATAATTATTATATTATATATATATAAAAATCTTTTTCTAATAAGAACAACTACTTTTCTCTCCTCCCTCTCCCCTTTCTCCTCTTAGCGCCCTCCTCCATTTCCCCTCTCTCTCTTTTCCATTGACTTAAAATTATTCTATCCATGATGCATAAGGTTCATTTCATTGTTTCTAGAGACATAAAGCATGTGAAATAATTTTCAGTTATTGGTTAATAGATTATAAGTGAAAGTCCAAGTGAGTTTATTTACTGGCTATAATTTGCCAACCAAAACCCAGATCATAACTGACTTTTTTATTTCCCTATCATTCTATCCCCTTTGGGCAATGCCATACTTCTCCAATGTTCGATGCTTCATGCTTTTCCTGCAATAATGTCTTCCTTACAGACCACACTCAAAAGCCTCTCTATAAGTGTCTCACAAATCTTTCCCACACTCTCCAATCTTCTCTAAAGAAAATATCCAAAGTCTCTTTCCTTCAAAATGTTGCTATGCTCTATCATAATATACTAAACCTATCTGTGCTCATTTTAAACTGATACTTAATCTGTGCTCATTTTAAACTGATACTTGTATTATTACAAAATAATACATTTGAAACTGGAAAAAACTACAATACTTAAGAACTCAAGTTTTGGAGTAAGGTAGATCTGGGTTTGAATCTTAATTTTGTGTGACTCTGGTTGTTTTGTATGATTTTCCCTAAGCCTCAGATTCCTTATCTATATAGAGGATGATACAATCTTTGAATTGTTGGAAAGAGTCAATGAGATGACGTTTATAAAAGTACCAGGCACTCAGCAGATTGTTTTTATCTTTTGTTACTCACAGAAGTAATCTAAATATAAAAATTTAAACCAGAGACATAAGTCTGGAAAGAAATTGTTTTTAAAGAGACAGCCCTTTTGAAATCTCTCAAATCACCAATAATTAACTGAAACTCTCTTTTTTATATAACAGGAATTCAAGACATGAAAATCTTGACAAGCAGGGGAATAAATCAAAGGGATATTGCGGTCTAATTGATCAACTCATTCAACAAATATTTACTGAATACCTACTATGTACCAGGTACTGTTCTAAAACTTACAACAATACACAAAGTCCTTGTCCTCATAGAGCTTCAATATTTAAAAAAAAAAAAAAATAATGTCAGACAGTGGTCAGAGTTTTAGAGGAAAATAAAATTGAATAAAGAGATAAAAATACAGGAGAGTGGGAATTGTTGTTTGTTTGCTTGCTTCTTTTTTGAGACAGGGTCTCACTCTGCTCAGGCTGGAATACAGTGGCTTGATCATAGTTTACTGCAGTCTCAAATTTCTGTGATCAAGTGATCCTCCCACCTCAGCCTCCCAAGTAGATGGGACTACAGGCAGGCACACCACACCCAGATAATTTTTTCCCCTATTTTTTTGTAGAGATGGGGTCTGGCAATGTTGCCCATGCTGGTCTCAAATCCTGGCCTCAAGCAATCTTTCCATCTCAGCCTCCCAAAGTGCTAGGATTACAAGTGTGACCCACTGCATCTAGCCAGGAATTGCTATTTTATACAAAGTGGTCAAAAAAGCAGAGACTTGTCAGTAGAGACACTGAGGAGAGAAAGCAAGGGGACCAAATGAACACAGCCTCTGGAAGGACTTTGGATTTTATCACAAAAGATTGGTACCTACTGTAAAATATATTTAATATTATTTTAATTAAAAATGGTAAAGAAAGGATTTCATTTTTAGCTAAGTAAGGTTTTTAAAGTTTCTTTAAACTCTGCTGGTTTATCACTGCAACTTCAACAAAGTACTTTTCCAGGTAAATCTACAGTTAAATAATGAAGAATATTTTCTCTGTGTTTCAAATTACAGAATATTAGAGCTAACGGGAACTTCAAAATAAACTGTCACAGATTTTCATATCATAAAACTTAGATTCTGAGAAGGTAAGTGGTATGTCCATGTTTACTGAGCTTGCTGTGTCTTGCATTCCTTCATTAAATAAATACTGGGCAAGCAGTTACTGCTAGATACAGAGGATATTTAAAAACAATTCTAACCCTCAAAAAGTTTACAGAATACCACTCTACACCTCAATACTGCAGTTACTGGACACTTTTGTGTTTATTTAAATGCTTTAATAGCTTTACTGAGGTATAACTAACACAAACTATACATATTTAAAGTGTACAATTTTGTGGGGTTTTTTGAGACATCATAGCTCACTGCAACCTCAAACTCCTGGGTTCAAGTATCCTCCTGCCTCAGCCTCCCAAAATACTAGGATTACAGGCATGAGCTACCCTACCCGGCCTATAAGTTTTGACATAGGTATGTAACAGTAAAATCACCATCATAATCAAGATAATAAACATACTGATCACACACAAAAAGCAGTTTATAACATTCTCTCATTATTTGTCTAACAGCAACTCCAGCTTTCGTTAATGTTAACTTTTAGTTTTAACTGACTGGAGACTTTGTATTTGAAGTGTATTGCTCCTAAGCAGTATATATTAAATAATTAATTCTTGCTTTTTTATCCTATCTGAAAACCTCTGTCTCTTAATTGGGGTATTTAGACTATTTACATTTAATGTGATTATTAGTATGTTTACATTTAAGTCTATCATCTTGGTATTTATTTTTCTATTTGTCCCGTGTTTATTTTTTCCTCCGTTTTCCTGTTTTGGATTAACTGAGGTTTTTTTTCTTTTATGATTCCATTTTCTTTCCTTTGTCGATTGATTTTAGTGTTTGTTCTAGGGTTTACAGTACGCATCTTTAAATTGTTACAGTCTACATTCAAATGATACCACTACATTCAACTATAACACTTAACATATAGTATGAGGACCTTTCAATAGTGTATTTCCATTTCTCCGCTCTTGAACTTTGTTCTATTGTTGTTATCCATTGTGTATATGTGTGTGTCAAATAATACCAAACCAAAACTGAAAAATACATTATAATTTGCACAAAGAAATTTCAAAAAGTTATCATAACTGAATTCCATAGTTCAAAAAGTTAGAAACATAAATATAGAAAAAAAATCCAAATGAATCTTCTAGAGATGAAAATCATAATGTGTAAGATGAAAAGTTTACTGGATGGCATTAATAGCAGATTATACATTGCCAAAGAAAATATTAGTAAACTCGAAGACATTATTTATATTTATATATATATATTTACACACACACATATAAACTCATCACTACATTTTAATCACTTTTCCTTAAAAATATATGTCTGAAAAATTTTTTTCACTTTGTTTTGAAAAATAGTTTTGCTGGGTATAGAATTCTAGGATCACAGCTCATTTACTTTCGGTAGTTTATACACGTCACTCTAATGTCTTTTCACAATTTGGTTATGATGTGCTTTATAGTAGTCTTCATTGTGTTTTTTGTCCTAGGGTTTCATTATGCTGCTTGGATACGTGGATTTATAGTTGCCATCAATTCTGAAAAAATTTTCAGCCATTATATCATCAAATATTTTTTCTTCACTCTTTTATTCTCCTTCAGGAACTCCAATTACATGTATAATAGGTCATTCACATCTTATAGATGTTCTCTTTACTTTGTGCAAAATATTTCTCTTTTCTCTGTTTCATTTTAGATTATTTTTATGTCTCCAAGTCCACTAATATTTTCCTCTGTAATGTATAATCTGCCATTAATGTCATCCAGTAAACTTTCCATATCGCACATTGTAATTTTCATCTCCAAAATTTTCATTTGGACTTTTTTCCTATCTTCTTGTCTCTAAATTTTTGAACCTATGAATTCAGTTATTATAACACTTTTTAATGTCTTTGCCTGATAAGTATAACATTGGTCAGTTCTAGTTTGGTATTAACTGACTGATTTAGCTCCTCATTATGAGTCAAATTTTCCTGTTTCTTATTCCACAGTGGTAAATTTTTACTGGATGTCAAACATTCTGAATTTTACCTTGATGGGTGCTGTATGTTTTTGTATTCCTATAAATCTTCCTGAGCTTTGTTCTGGGACACAGTTACTTGGAAACAGTTCAATCTTTTAGGAACTTGCTTCTAAGATATATTAGGAGAGGCTGCATTAGCGCTCAATAATGGGCTAATTATTCCCTATAATTTATTGAAGTAAAATCTTATGTGTATTTTATTGAAAGTCACATGAATCTTTGAGATTTTCCAGTTTGGCTAATAGGAACGAACACTATTCCTACTCCTGTTTGAGTGCCAAGCATGCAATTAAAGACCTCTAAACCTTCAGGTGTTCTTTCCTTGGCCTGGAGTAGTTTTCTCACATACATGCCCTAAACAGTAATCAGCTGAGTACTTTCCTTTCTAGGTCTCTGTTCTGTGAATGCTATCCAGCATGGTCTGCCCACACTTTCAGCTTTATTTCATCATTCAGAAAGTCCTCTGGGTTTTGTCTGAATGACTCCTCTTTGATACATGCCTGGAAATTCTCTCACGGCAATAAACTAGTACAAATGTTTTCCACACAGGTTCATTTATTTCCCATATCTCAGGGAACGCTGTTGTTCAGTGCTTAATATGTAAGATATTGCAACCCATTCTTTCATATATTTTGTCCACTTTTTCTATCCAGTCTTTCAATTTTCCAATTAAGAGAGTAAATCCAATCAGTGGTATTACCTCATGGCTAGAAGCAGAGTATGGTTATTTAAATTTAAATAAATTAAAATTAAATAATATTAAAATTCAGTTCCTCATTCATACTAGCCATATCACAAGTATTCAAAAGCCATATGTGGTAGTGGATACCATAATAGACTGAACAGATATCACCATCCCATCACTGCAAAAAGTTCTATTGGATACTGGTTAGTGAGTGACATTTTCACTGTGTAATGTGGCAATGTTATAACACTTGACATATTTTTAACTTTGGTTGTAAAGTATGCATCTGCACGCATACATAATTTATGCCTTTATAAATTGACACAAAAAATTAATGGTCATATCAATTTGCTCATTTGTAGAAACAATATAATACTACCTATTACATACGCTATAAGAATTAAATGACATAACATACATAAAGACTAACATAATGACTAGTTCATCATAGATGTTCAATAAATGGTAACTTTTTTAACAACAAATAATTTCTCTGTAATCTCCTACCATTTTAATACTGTTGAGCAATATACTCAAAATAAGTAATTTAAAAATTGCTATTTTCACTTTTTTTTAACATTTTTTTTTCTTTTTCTTTTTTTTTATGAAACCCGGTGTCCCGGTGCTTGAGGATAGAACCGGCAGACGGGAAGCCACTGGCACCGAAGACATGACGCCGAGGGGGCTGGAGCCCTTTCACTCTGCCTCCGTACATAACAGGGAGCGGGACTACACACCCGGTCCCCGCCAAGAAAAGGAGGGTCAACAATTTTTAAAATAAAATAAAAGTTTGTCATATTACAACATGGATGAACCTTGAATACATTATTCTAGTGAAGGAAGCCAGTCACAAAAGAACAATCATTGTATGACATCACTTATATGAAATTCTAGAATAGGCAAATCTATTTATAAAAGGTAGAATAGTGCTTGCCTAGAACTGGGGGAGTGAGGGGTGATGAAGTACAGCTAACGAGTACAGGTTTCTTTTGGGGACAATGAAAAGGTTCTAAAATTACCTTATAGGGATAGAAGTACACACAACTCAGTAAATAATAAAAAAAAAAACATGGAATATTTTAAACTCATAAATTTCATAGCACGTAAACTATATCTCAAAAAAGCTATTAAAACTGATACAAAAAAGTAAAGCATATATATGATTTAAAAAATTCAAACAGAATTACAAAAGTACAATGAATTAAAGTTCCCTTCTGTCCCAGATCTCTGGTCTTCATCTGTGTAGAATGTTTTATGTGTATGCATATATCTTTGTACCTAAGTACATACCTAATAAAGACATTGTTATATACTTTTCAATTTTATACATACAAACATACACATATATGGAAATAGTAAAGTTTATATAAAGTCTCCTATGAATGGATATTTAGAGTGGATGCAATGAACATTTTTGAATACCAAAGTATACTTTGTAAACTTAGATATCTGGAGGTGAATTCTTAGAACTGGATTCCTTGAGTCAAAGGACAAGTGCATTTTTAATTTTGACAAATATTGCCTAATTGCTCTCCAAGAAGACTTGTACCAATATATGCTCCCACCAATAGTATATAAAAGTAGCTATTTTCTTACAGAAGATACTTCTCTATCCCCACAAAAACTGTGTTTTATCAAACTGTTTTATCTTTGCCAATCTGATGGTATATTATAGTTATATCCCTCTTATTAGTGAAGCTGAGCCTCTCAGGTTTATAAGCCTTTGTTTTTTGGTTTGTTGGTTGGTTGGTTGGTTGGTTGAACTGCTTTTTCATATCCTTTGCTTATTTTTGGTTTGGTTGTTGGTCTTTTGGAAACCATTTTTATTTTTTTGAAGCTAAATATATTTATATGAAAACATGGGATTAATTTCATTATTATCACCAAAAATATGGAAGTTTAAATAAAAGTAATCATGTAAGGAAAATTTCATGATGTACTAAGCCAACAGAGCAATAAGATACAGAAAGTATAACAAAATGTAAAAGTAAAGTGCATTCAGCTGAAAAATAGTCTTTCTGGCCGGAAAGCCTTCACAAGAAGTGACAGATTTACAATACATTGCTTCCTGCTACAGGGCTTACAAAACTTTCAGAAAAAATTGTATTATTATTGTCAATACTGTGTTGTGTAGAATTATATAAAACTATGCCTCTCGAGGCAGTAACAAACACACAAAATCACAAAATATGAAAACATTTAAGGATTTTAAATCCTTAAAATCATCATAAATATAAAAAATGTTATTATAACTCAACGTGAATATGGCCTAGTAAAGAAAGCTTTTTTTTTACCAGTTGAGCCTCAAAATGGTTAAAACATATATCCTGGAGTTATTTTAAATTCTACTAAAGACCTGAACAGATGGTACATTTAACTATTTCCAAGCATAGAACTCTTCTGCTTCTCTTTAACATACTCAATCAAATGTTTTGTTGTACCTGATCACAGTGCCTTTAACCATTCCTTCTTGAGTGGGTCCAAAGACAATTATGCTTGATGAGTAGTGAACCTAGCCTTCACTACTCATTCTACTAGAGACCATTTCCCCTTAGTCATTAAGATTCTCTTCCTTCCACTACTCAAATACATACTAAACTCATCTCTCTTTTCAAGAAAAGCAATAAATTTCCTCTTGCCTCATCTGTACTTCATTCATATTTTAGCCATGTATCCATCTATGCAGTCAACAAAAATTGATCTGCTGTCATGTGTTTCTAATACTTTGTGACTTTGCAACTCAAAAGGAGAGAGACATAGATGTAACCTCCAGATTACCAGAGCCCTCATGATTTTGAAGTGAAAGAGGACAAGGAACTACACAAGCTCTCACCCTTCTTTATTTATCCAGTACCTGCTGTAGTCTCAGTATACTAGGGAAATACAGCTAATATTTGATTCCTGTTCCCCTGAGGAACTTGGTTTGGTGAAAACGCAGGCAAGTTAATAAAACATTCCAATAAAATATGTAAGAGTAGAAGTATTTATAATTCATTTTATAGGCAGTACTCACTAAAACATCTGATTATGTTGTTATTTTAATTATTTTATGCATTTAAGCAATGGTTTTCAGGTTGTCCGTATGCTTTCTTTAGATCTGTATCCAAGACTTACTTAGAACACAAACACTCAGAAGGCAGAGTCTTTCCTTCATGTAAGTCCATACATGGATACATTCTTGATATATAAGGCTTTTGATAATGATGTTTGTTTAAATTTAGAGTGACCATCTTTCAAGAGACTAAATAGTACTCCCATTCATACACTTTTTTAAAAAGCTGAGCTTTAGACTCTACTAAGCATCTTCAACTTTTCTGAAGACAGACTACTGTATGGTCTCTTAGGAACACAACTTTTTTTAGATGAATAAAGGTTATCACGATTTACATTGTATGTTCAAAGTCAAAATATATGCAACATATCATTATCCTAATACTGATTTGCTTAAAGTAATGCATAATTTTAAGCAGCACAAATCTCAAGTTAAATAGCTATGTATGGCTTTATAATTTTAAAAATCACTGTATAATTCAAATTTTACATAAAATATACAGTTCATCTTTTTAATAATTTTCTTTGTTTTGGATTAGCTGCTTTACCTGATGATTTTTTGTCAAGTTTGCATTCCTTGATAAAACAAATACAGGTAAAGCATAAAAACCCTATGGGGAATTTAGGGTCACAAATGCCAGACTAAGAAAGTTGTCTTGTGTTCCCAGGTTAACTGTGAACTTGATCAAATCACTTCTATTCTTTAAGTCTTAATTTTTTCCTGTAAAAAGAAGTTCATCTCTAGGATACTTCAGAACTTCAAAATTCTACCATTCCATGAATTAATTTTTTTTCAGTGTACAACAAATTTATTTCAAAGTCAACTGTCACTAATATATATCAGGCAAATTTCATAATTTATATATTTACCAAGTAAATAAAATTACTTTGACTGAATTGAGTGTAAAAAATTACACTAAATATACCAGAAACTTGGGCCTAGTCTCTTCCTTGCACTACTCACCATCCTTGATTTGTATCTTCAAGGCCAGTAAACAGAGTCTGGCAACATATTAGCTTTGAAACTGTCCAGTTGTAGAAACAGATACCTTACACAGTGGCTGAAAAGTAGTGGCTGGAAAGTAAGCCTACATGATATCCTGTCCTTTTATAGTAAGAAGGTAAGTTGTGTGTCTTGTCTTCTGTAAAAACTGAAAAATTTAAAGTATATAACTGGATACTTTCTATACTCAGTAACAAATACATCCTGGAAGTTATAGCCCTTATAACAACAAAATCATAATTCTATTAGCAGATTTATTTTTAAATAAACAGTTTAAAACAACTTGCTACTTGAAGGATTATCATAAAGGTTTATATACAGAAAAATCCAGCCTTTATTTAAAAATTTAAAAGAAAATTTAATGGTCAAATAAAAATTAAGACAAGAATTCATTCATGAAACAATGTACAAATTCAAAAGGTATACTTTCAGAGCTAAGAGTATAAAAACCAATTAGACATTGTCATCAGTCACCCACAGACTTGGTTCACTGCTCTATTATCACATAGGGGAAATGTAGTTTAGGGAAAGTAAAGGCTAGCTAATAACTTATATTCAAAACTTACCAAGATATTCAGCTGCTGCTTTTCTTTCCCACACTCACTCCTCTATTTTATGGTCAATTAATTGGTCATTATAAGTCATTAAAAATGTGATTCAAAACAAAAAAAAGGAAATAAATGTGAAAAGGAAGACTGAGGAGCCAAAAGGAACCGTGGGCAATTGTAAAGATGGATAGCTAGTGACGGTAAATTTAAATAATAATAATAATAAATAAGAGAGACCAGAAAACATGGAGAAGAAAAGTGGAGAAATAAAACAATAAAAATAAACTATTTATTAACAGTGCCAAGCACTGGATATTTTAAAAATATTGTCTCAAATTCTCACAACAGCTCTTTAAGGTAGGCTTTTACTATTTCCATTTTAAAGATGAGGCAATTGGAGTCACAAGATAAGCTACTGATTTAAAATCACAGAATATTTAAGTGACTGAACTAAGACTCAAAGCTAGTACTGTCTCACTTCAAACCTGAGGCTTTCAATGATTTCCCCTACCTCACAATAATATTTTATTCTTATTAATGTTGGTTTAGTGGCTACTATGTTTCCAAAGTAAGCATAATCCCCATAATGCTTCCAACAATTTTTTTATAAGCAATGTCTATCCTTTTTAAAAAGGGAGTAAAGGAGAATCTCACAGAGTTCAGTATAATGATAATTACAATAGTAGTGTTATAGCATCATCAATCACTGATGTTACTGAATGATCACTATATACATGTTATATTAAATCCTTGCAATGCATTGTTTTATGTAATGCTCAAAACAGCCCTGCAATGCAGGGATTAATTACCCCTACTTCAGAGATGACGTTTAGAGAGACACAGATAATTCTGTGATTGAGCCAGGTTTTGAAACCAGATGAGATTCCAAAGTCCGTGAACTGTCATAGATTTCTCTTAAAGATTCTTAAAACACCCATTAAAGATTTACAGCTTATATAAATTCCATTTAACTTAATTATGAAACATCTACTGTTTTCATGCCCAATATATAAAACAATAAGTTAAGATATAGTTTCTGTGTCAAGGAACTCACTGTTCACATAATGAACCAGATTCAAGTGAAAGTGATGAGAAAATTCTATGATTCTCAAAACTTCTATAATATCTTTATTCTAGTGAAGAATAGCAGATGTAAGAATTATAATGTTTAAATTTACAAAATAAGTAATCCAAATATTACAAACAAAAACTAAAAACCTCACTTGTTTACATATGTATTAAAATGAGAGGATAAGCTACATGAGCCGGTTTTCCAATATTTCCTTATATACCTAACTGTAAGGCACCATTCTTTATCCTAATGCCACCAAATATATTACTTTTTCAATTCAAAAACAAACAAAAAAAACCTCACATGTCATTCAGCATATGAAAAGGGCAGGAAAAAGGCACTATATCAACTCAAGGCAATGTTACAGCTGAAAAAATATTATGTTTTCAGTAGGGCAAAGTAGACAGGTCACCTAACTGAAACCTTTTTGTTATAAATAGACAATTTGTAGTAAATTCATTATTTTCATCCAAAGGGTGGTATTCCCATCAACCTTAAATAAGAATAAGAACCAGGCTTATTATGTTTTTCTCTCGAAGACATTATAACATAAATAAAACTGTCTAGATTACTTTAGAAAGGTCATGGCAGGGCCATATACAAACAGCACATACCAATATGGTAATTCAAATTTTTCTCATTTGATAAAAGTTAAGAAAGACCTTTCAGTTTATTAGTGAAATAATACCATGCTGTTTTAATTGTGGAGACCCTAAAATGTTTTAATATTATGATATGACCACATACCATATACCTCTTCAGCCTTTCCCTTATTAATTTTTCTTATTTATTCTTTTTTATGAACTTTGTAATCAACTTGTCTTGTCCCAAAGCAGAGCATTATGGGATTTTTATTTGAATTAATTACATTTATGATATTAACTTGGAATTGACATCTTTATGAAGCTGAATATTCATATTCAAGTAAAACATATAAATTTCCATTTGGTCACATATCCTTTACATCTCACATGAGCAGCTATATTTTTCCTAATACCTCTTACTACACTTTTAAAATTTTATGGCTATATACTTTATTATTATTATTTTATTGTAAATAGAGTCTTCCTTTCTGTTATATCTTACTAAGGTTATTGATTTTGGCATGTTCATTTTATAGCCTGCCACTTTATTAAACCCTTATTATTTGGAGTAGGAAAAAAAAAAAGAAAGAAAGACCATAAGAGTGAAGATTATTGTTCATTAAAGTGGCCAGTAAGATACCACACATTTACTACTTCCTCGATCCAAACTGTTCTGTGGACAAAAGGCCCATAGCTGCCCTATAGCTGAGTTCTACATTTTTTAGGTATCCACTGACATAATTCAATCCCAAAACATAATCCAATCCCAAAACATAATCCAAGAAATCCCAAACAATCCCAAAACATAATCCAAGAAAACACAGCCATCAACAATAAGTAGAAGGATATATAATCTCTTTACTGTTGTTTTAAACATAACATATGGATATATTACTCATGTATTAGTGTAATGAAATGTCACTTAGTTCTCCCAAGTGATGTGCCCTGGGCCCACCCTCAAACCATCTGCTAGTTCCTTGAGCATATGCTAATTCCAAACTTCATTTGAGAAAACCCTTCCTTGGATAGGCATGGTACTGCCCATATCTAGTTTGGTTCAGACCATTTCTATCAAGCTACGAGTTCCTCTCTGAATACTCAGTTCCCACTTACTACCATTTCTTCAGTCAGGAAAGGTCCTGAACTATTTTTTGTTTGTTTGTTTGTTTCCCTAATGAACATTAAAAGTCATCTTAAAGCACAAGGAGTACATGTGAGTGAATTCTAAATCAGATGAACTGTAGAAGTGCTTGCTTTTCAACTCAATTTACTGTAGAATCTAGACTTTTCAATGATGTCTACCAAAATTAATCTACACACGAGAATTTTCCTTTCAAGCTTCCCATGTTTATTCCATCAAGGAAACAACGGATCAAGACCTCTCAGCTGTGTTGGGTTATCTGAAGAAAAAACTTCATTTTCTGTGTTTTTCTTTCTCTCTCCAATTAGCAAGACAGACTCAGTATCTGGTTTACCATTAAGACGCATATTAGAGTTTTACAGAATACCTACAAACGGATTTTAACAGTTTATAAGAGTGATAAAAGATAAAAGAGTGATAAAAGAATAAATAATCATCACTGAAATTTTTGAAAACTGAAAGTCAACTTTGTTCAATATCTAATGTGTCTAAGGCAATGAGATGAAACTTAAATGCTTAGCTAGCTTTGGTTCAACAGTAAAAATGAAATAATAAACAGAGGAATAAAAATGTAGTCCAACTGTAAAACCAAGTTTATCTAGAATCAGCTCTTATGATATGTTATGGATTCCAAAGTGATTAAACAGAAGAAAGAGATTTATAGACTAGAGTTTACCTCTAACACAGAAATCTCTCTTCTGCTTTTTATTCTAGTTGCATGTGGTCAAACCCTTATATAAATTTGTATATAGCCAGTTTTCAGGATGAGTCCGGTCTATATGATCTAAAATGCAAAGGCAATCTGTTTATGTTTAAAGATAAAACCATAATTATAGGCACTAATATCTGGAAGTATTTGTATAAACTTTCACCCTAAAAGATCATTACTCTTATAATGATGGTGTCAATATTTAGTATGCATATGTAAATAAATAAATAGGTTTATAAGCACAACTCCCCTTCAGAATTCTTTTACCAAATGAAAGTAAGCCCTGAACTTTCTAAATAAACTCTAAATAATGTACCAGAAAATCTGAGTACAGTCTCTACCTTACTTGATTTTTCATAATGCCTGCATCTAAGAGGACTAGGTAGTTTCTGAATGAAGAATGTGGTCCTCATATGGTATTTTAGTCTGTCAATTATGTTCACAACCTAATAATCATCAATTCCAATAGAAATTGTCATGAAAGGAAAAATTGTGTTTTGTCTTCTCAAATTTTTTTCTCCAGAAGAAGTCGTTAAAAGGCATGAGATGAAGTGAATAAACTTTCTCATAATAGCATTTTTAACGTTTCCACACTCTTTTTAATAGCAATTAGCATAGCAAAAGAGGTTTAGCTTACTTCTACTATATTATTTTATGATACATTCATATTTATTTTCATTTTAAAACACCAGTAACATGAATGTATACCTACTCTAGGTTATATTCCAAAGTAGTACCCTGAAAATGCATATTATTGGACATATAGACATATTGGACATAGATTTCATAGTTAACATCAAAAGAAACATTCATCTTATTCACTCATATGAATTAGAGACTTATTTCTCTCACCCAAATCACACATTTTTTTGTCTACCTTTAAAGGTATCTTACAGTTTAGAAATAAAGCTAAAGCCTTCTCAAAATAAAACTCTACAAACCAAACCATAGGGAAAATTCTCCCTGGGATATTTCTAAAACAACATGTCTAAATACCATTGTTGTCTCCACCCACAAAATAGAAAGAAATGAGCAAGCAGTAACTTGGCAAAACAGAACTCTCCATCGTTATGCTGGGAAGATGATTAGGAGTAAAATGGGATAATATCCTTAAAAATAAGTCCCAACAACACCCAAAGCACTTTGAAACTGATATGACTTGGCCTTCACAATCTTCCAAATTTAATGAATAATAATAAAGTAGATTAATTTGGGGGTAGAAGCTGCAAAACTCTGAAAAGTATTTCTAAATGTACTCTTTTAGTGTATTAAATATAGGGCCTGGCAAAAATGAGGTATGCAGTATGTTAGCCAAAATCTTCACATGGAAATTCTGTCTTTAACAACTAATAGTGTGATTAACATTTTAATAGACAATGCCCCTAAGGAAAGCAGGTGGTTCCTGGTATACACTGTCTCAGTGTCATAACTATCCTAAGCATACATTCCTTGATCTTAAGTTAGGAGCCCAAGTATAAACTGGCATTAGTGGAGCATGATTTCATTTTTATATAAAGGAAAGAGGGTAAAACAACCAGTTGTTCATGAAAACTAAACATTAACGTATTACTAATTACTTTGCCTCAAAAATTTCATTAGAACCTAGACCTCTGCATGCTGAGAACTACCTAAACAAAAAGAAATTCTTAGTATTGAGTACAGCATGAATGACTAGAAGAAAAATTTGGCAATTATCATTAACAATATAGTGATGCTTGAATTTCACTTTGGATTGCTATGCCATTAAACTACAAAAAAACATCAGAGCAGTTTATTTACACCAACTAAGCTTCAATACAGAACTATTGCCTGATTACTTCATTTTGGTATATATATGCAAACAAAACTGATGGTCAGTTAATTTCTGTTATAGATTAATTGTATTACCCTAAAATTCATGTTAAAGCTCTAACCTCCAATGTCACTGTATTTGGAGATAGGGCCTTTAGGGACGTAACTCAAGTTAAACAAAGTTTAACAGGTTCAGCCCTAATCCACCAGGATTGGTATCTTTATAAAAAGAAGAGACACCAGAGAGAGCTCTTGCTTGCTCACATGCATTCTGCATTCTTGTCTTCTCTCTTTCTCTGTCTCTCTCTCTCACCCTCCCTCCCACCACCACGTGCACAGAGGAAAGCCTATGTGAGAAAACAGCAAGAAGGCTGCTGTTTATAAGCCAGGAAGAGAGCCCTCACCAGAAGCCAACCCGGATAGCACCTTGAACTCGGATTTCTAGCCTTGAGAACTGTGAAAAAATAAATTCCTGCTCTTTAAGCCATCAAGTCTGTAGTATTTTGTTATGGTAGCCCTAGCAGACTAATACACCCCCAAAAGTTATTGATTTCTTCCTAGGTGATTGTAGACCATTCTCAGTAACAATAATTTCCAGTACTAAAATTGCTTCCATTGCTATTTTAATTTACCTCTAAGTTGCTAGCTCTAATTAGCTATATATAAATACATGTAAATATTTCTAATGTCGCATTTGAATTTTTATTTAAATAATTTTGAATAGATACTAGACAAGATTCATACTGTCTTGCTTTAATAAAGTATGCATATGTATTTTGTGTGAATGACAACTTATAAATTTTATAGCTCTGTGAGCAGATAACTGGTAAATATGGAAGGATCCAGCAGGATTACTATGAAAGAAAAAGAGATTTAGGTATTATCACCATAGAAAATAGTACTAAATCAATATCAGTTAGTATATTCATTTTTCAGATTACCCAGGTAATAGAGAGTAGATGTTGAAAAGGACCAAAGGAGCTAATCTGTTGAGAACAAGAGTCATTAGAGATGATAAGCCCAAAAAGGTGGTACAGAGGCAGACCCTACAGAGCATAAGAACAATGGAAATGATGGTGTGATGGGCATGGCAAAAATTTGTTAAAAATAAGAGTTTTCTACTTTGCACCTTTGCCTAAGGCCAGTATTAGCTGGCCTAATAACTTTAGGCCCAGACTAGTTTCAAAGTTCAAATGAACCACCGAGTTCAATCCCTAGAGTACAGTTTTTTAACCCTAACACTATTGACATTTTGGGGAAAATAAATTCTTTGTTGCTTGGGGGAGCGAGGCGGGAGGGAGAAAGGGCTGTCTTACATTGTATAGGACGTTTGGCACCATCTCTGGCCTTTACCTACTAGATAGCACCCCATTGCCACCCCTACCAGTGATGACAACCAAAAATATCTCCAAACATTACCAAATATCTCTTGGAGGATATACAAAATTGCCCCAGTTGGAACTACTACCTTTGAAGAAGCATAGAGATTAGAACACTCATATAATCTTTTTTTTTTTTTTTTGAGACAGAGTCTCACTTTGTTGCCCAGGCTAGAGTGTGTGCCATGGCGTCAGCCTAGCTCACGGCCATCTCAAACTCCTGGGCTCCAGCGATCCTCCTGCCTCAGCCTCCCAAGTAGCTGGGACTACAGGCATGCGCCACCAAGACTGGCTAATTTTTTCTATATATATTAGTTGGCCAATTAATTTCTATCCATTTATAGTAGAGATGGGGTCTCGCTCTTGCTCAGGCTGGTTTCGAACTCCTGACCTCGAGTGATATGCCTTCTTCGGCCTCCCAGAGTGCTAGGATTACAGGCGTGAGCCACCACGCCCAGCCATAATCTTAAATACTGGAAATATGTCTGAGAACTGTCTAATCTAACCCCTTCTCTGCTACATGATTCCCTTTTACAATAAGCCTAAAAAAATCACTATCTAGCATTTGCTTAAACATCGCCTACAAAAGGAAATTCTCAACTTTACCAGACAAACAAATCCTTTCTTTTTTTTTTTTTTTTTATTTCGGCATATTATGGGAGTACAGATTTTAAGGTTTCAATAAATGCACTTTCCCCCCTCCCCCTACAAGTCTGAGTTTCCAGCATGACCATCCCCCAGATGGTGCGCATCTCACTCATTATGTATATATATATATACCCGCCACCCGCCCCCCTCCCACCTGCCTAATACCCTATTACTGTAGTACCTATGTGTCCACTTAGGTGCTACTCAGTTAATACCAGTTTGCTGGTGAATATATGTGGTGCTTGTTTTTCCATTCATGGGATACTTCACTTAGTAGTATGAGTTCCAGCTCTAACCAGGAAAATATAAGATGTGCTATATCACCATTGTTTCTTAGAGCTGAATAATACTACATGGTATACATATACTACATGTTATTAATCCATTCTTGGATTGATGGGCACTTGGGCTGTTTCCATAGCCTTGCAATTATGAATTGTGCTGCTATAAACATTCGAGTGCAGGTGTCTTTTTTGTAGAGTGTCATTGTATCTTTTGGGTAGATGCCCAGCAATGGGATTGCTGGATCAAATAGTAGATTCACTTGTATCTCCATATTGCTTTCCACAGAGGCTGAACTTATTTGCAGTCCCACCAGCAGTGTAGGAGTGCTCCTCTCTTTCCACATCCACGCCAGCATTTGTTATTTGGAGACTTTTTGATAAAGACCATTCTCACTGGAGTTAAGTGATATCTCATTGTGGTTTTGATTTGAATTTCCCTGATGATTAGAGATGATAAGCATCCTAGGATATGGTCAATCTTAGAGAATGTCCCGTGTGCTGATGAGAAGAATGTATATTCAGTGGATTTTGGGTAGAATGTTCTGTAAATGTCAGTCAGACCCAATTGTTCTAGAGTTTTGTTTAAGTCCATTATTTCTTTATTAATTTTCTGTTTGGAGGATCTGTCATGTGCCGTCAGTGGGGTGTTCAAATCTCCAGTGATTATGGAGTTGCTATTAATCCATTTGCTTAGTTCCAGTAATGTTTGCTTTATGAATCTGGGTGCACCTAAGTTGGGTGCATATATATTTAAAATTGTTATCTCTTCTTGTTGAACTGTGCCCTTCACCATTATATAATGACCATCTTTGTCTTTCGCTACTTTTGTTGCTTTAAAAACTAAATCGTCTGAAATTAGAACTGCCATACCAGCCTTCTTTTGGCTTCCATTTGCTTGGAATACTGAGCATCCTTGCAGGTTAGATGTGTTTCCTGAAGACAGCATATACTTGGCCTGTATTTTCTTATCCATTCAGCCAGCCTATGCCTCTTGAGTGGAGAGTTTAAGCCATTCACATTTATTGAGAGAACTGATAGGTAAGGTAGATTACTGTTCATTCTGTTGGGTTGGATGTTGTTGCTATGATTTCTGTCTTGAGCCATTATAATATCTGGCCTTTAATCTTTGGGTTTTGGTTGTTTTTATATTCGTGGGTTATTATTATGATGTTCCTTGCATAACGCTGTTTTGAGTACTTCTTGTAGGGCTGGTCTTGTCTTGGTGAATTCTCTGAGCCTTTGCTTGTCTGAGAATGTCTTTATTTCTCCTTCATATATGAAGCTTAGTTTTGCAGGGAATAAGATTCTAGGGTGGGCATTGTTTTGTTTCAAAAGAGTGAGAATGGGGCCCCAGTCTCTCCTTGCTTGTAAAGTCTCATTAGAGAAGTCTGGTGTTATTCGAATTGGCTTTCCCTTGTAAGTCACTTGCTTCTTTTGTCTTACAGTTCTTAGAAGGGCCTCTTTAGTTGATATTTTAGTCAGTCTGATGACTGCATGTCGTGACGTCTTCCTGTTTGCATTGAATCTCCCAGGGGTCCTCTGAGCTTCTTAAACCTGTATATCGAGATTTTGACCGAGGCCTGGGAAATTTTCCTCTATTATATCTTCAAATAGCTGTCCAACCCGTGAGTGTTGTCTTCTTCCCCTTCTGGTAACCCTATGACCCTCACATTAGGTTTCTTCACATAATCCTACATCTCTTGTAGGCTTTGCTCTTTTCTCTTGTTTCTCTGCTCTATTTCTGTGACTGATTTATTTAATTGGAGGGTGTTATCTTCAAGCTCTGAGATTCTTTCTTCTGTTTGATCTACCCTGTTCTTGAGACTTTCCACTGTATTTTGTAGTTCCCTAAATTGATTCTTCATTTCCAGGAGTTTGGTTAAACTTTTCTTCATTGTGTCTATTTCTTTTTTTTTTCTTTTTTTTTTTTTTTTTGAGACAGAGTCTCACTTTGTTGTCCAGGCTAGAGTGAGTGCCGTGGCGTCAGCCTAGCTCACAGCAACCTCAAACTCCTGGGCTTGAGTGATCCTTCTGCCTCAGCCTCCCGAGTAGCTGGGACTACAGGCATGCGCCACCATGCCCGGCTAATTTTTTATAAATATATATCAGTTGGCCAATTAATTTCTTTCTATTTATAGTAGAGACGGGGTCTCGCTCTTGCTCAGGCTGGTTTTGAACTCCTGACCTTGAGCAATCCGCCGCCTCGGCCTCCCAAGAGCTAGGATTACAGGCGTGAGCCACAGCGCCCGGCCTTATTTCTTTAGTAAACTTTTTTTCTAGATCCTGGAGGCCTTTTGTGGTTTCTTTGTGTTGGTTATTGAGTTGTTCTTGCGGGTCGGTGAGTGTTCTTATGATCCACATACGAAATTCCTCTTCTGTCATTTTGGTTGCCTGATTTTGGTTGGTGCCCATTTCTAGGGGGCTGGGGCTCCTCTTTAGGGGTGTGTTTTCCGCTTGCTTCTTCATATTTCCTGAGTTCCTTCGCTGATTTCTTCCCATGTTGATCAGTTGTTGTTTCACTTCTTTAGGTTTTTGTTTGGGTATTCACATGCCTTCTTTAGTTTCTGAGCCGGTAGGTGGTGTCTGTGGGTGAGATTCGAACACTCCCTTTATAATGAGTCAGTAGGTGTTTTGAAAAGGGTGTGCAGGATGCTCTCCCTGTCAGTAGGTAGCGCTTGCTTGGAGGAACAGGCTATGCTGTTGTTTTTATGTCCTGTTATCAGCTCTTGTTCCTGCAGAGAGAACTCTAGTGCCTCAGGTGGTGGTTGGGGCCCTGGGACTTCCAGGTGTGTTCTTTTTTCCCCTTCAGTGAGGGCTAGTCTAGGAGAGAGTCTGGGCGGAGCTGGGTTGGGTAAGCCTGCCCTCAGGCACCACCAATGTGTTCTCTGCTTCCAGGCAAAGCTGACAGGGAGGGGCTGGAATGGCCCGGCTCTGTCAGAGAGTCAGCATATGGGGGTGAGGCTGTCTGAGACCCGCAGTCTGGAGCTTTCCTCCGTCCCCAACTCCGCAGCTACTCCTGGGCCTCTGCCAGCAGGCCAGACCACACGCCACCAGGCCTCCCCTGACTGTGATGCTGGCGGGGAGGTTCCCTGCGCAGGAATGCTACCTGGGCTGGGCACACGGCCTCCCTTTGGGGGGAGGGTTGCCCTCTAGGACGCTGATCTGCCCCTGAAGGCACACACACCTCAGTAGGCTGTTCACAAATATCCCTTCTGTGCCCAGGCAATGTGAGGCTCGGTGCACAGGATGTGGTCTGCAGGTCTGACCTCTGGGTCCCAGAGTTCAAACTATATCCCCATTAGGGAGAGCAGTGCTGGTCCCAGTTCACCCACAGGGAGCCCACGCTGGGTCTGTGTCTCTCAACCTCAGGGTCTGCCCTGTTATCCTGGGATCACCGTGCCAGCAGCACCTGGGAGGGCTGGCGGGTAGGGAGCTCACAGTCTGAGTTCCCCTTAGTCAGCTGTAGGGCCCCAAAAGGGAAGGTCCTGTTCCCTGGAGGTGCCTCCAGCTGGTGGCTATATTGTCTATCTGGGCAGCCGCGGGTAGGGTCGGGGGAGGGGAGGAGGCGGCAATATGGCGCCTGTCGCGCGGCTCGGGTCTGTGCACACAGAGGTGCCGTGAGGGAGTTGGGAGCCTGGTGCCTCGTCCGCTACTGGCTTACCGCTCACTGGCAGCAGCCGTAGCTGGGCTGGTGTCCGCAGGTCTCTCCACTCGCTGGGGAGCCCACCAGCAGTCCGGGATGCAGGGGAAGGGAAACGGCCAATCCACCTACACTTCCCGCTGGTCTCTGGGCTGCTCCAGCTTCCAGTTCTTCTCCGTGACCTCCTTCTGTGGAGTCTCCCGTGGTCTCAGGTACTCCTCCTTCCGACCCTCATCCGATGTAGGCTCAGTCTTCTTGCTTCTTTCTTCTAATTTCTGCTAGAATGTGTCTTTTCTGCAGAGACACTCTGATTGGCGGCGCCATCTTCTCTGGATCTCTCCAAATCCTTTCTTAAAACAGTCCGAAATCCATTTTTTGACAGTTCTCATTATTGCACTGAAATTTGCCTTTCTCTAAATTACATTCATAATACTTAGTATAATTTATAGTTTTATAGAAAACACATCATTCTTCCACAAAACTAGCCCTTCAAATAGAAGATAATAATCTCTATACCTTGATTCTTTGTAGGTCTGAACTACAAGAGACATAGAATAACTTCAATTAACATTTCATATACCCAACGGTCAAGGAGTCACCCAAGCTATTCACAGGGGTTTAGTGAAATTGGACTATCTCCCAGCTCTAGATAGGTCTAGAGCTGAACAATATATGCATTTATGGCAATATTTATAAACAATTTTTAAAATTTAACCTTTTACATACTCAAAAACATATCCTATATTTTCTTTTCAATATTTTTCCTTTTCATTCAAATAGGCAATTCCTGATAAAGATAAATATGTTAGTTTATTTAGTTTTCTTCCTCCTACTACTACTAATTTGTTAATTTTTTAAAAAAATCTAAAATTGGTGGACTAAATGATATGCCTCCCTCAATATACTGAAAGCCCTTTTATTTTGCTACTTTATAATTTCTGATGAAGATTAATTTGTTAATTTTGTAAAAAATCTAAAATTGGTAACTAAATGATATGCCTTCCTCAATATACTGAAAGCCTTTTTATTTTGTTACTTTATTACATGTACTGCTTACTGAGATGTATATAAGCCCTTAATTTTACACAATTTTATTTTTTGTGTAATTGATGCTCTAAATTTGGGATTGCTATGCTCTATGGTATGTTTATAAAGTATCATTTTAAAGTAACTGATAAAATCAAAGCATTTAAATTCCCCATTTGGAAAATATATTTTAGAAATAGCTTAAGGCAAATATATTTTTATAAGACTTTAAATTACTTGTGTTTTAACTACATAATTAACCTTACATAGCTAAAACTCAGCTAGCCAACAAGTTAGTCCAATTATCTAAAATAGTGGTTTTAAAGTTTCATTTTTTAAGCAAAGAAACTCTTTATACCAAAAAATAAAAAAGGCCTGCAAAAACTTTCAGCAAAACAAATGAATGCAAAAAAGCTCTGCTGAAGTAGGACAAGGTGTTCTGGTGCCCTGCTTTCCCTCCCATACCATGCAAAACTCTGGGAATATATGAACAATATCTTAGAAAACACTCTCAGGGAATACAAAGAAATAGAGTAGAGTAAGCTGCTATACTCTCCTCCCTATACTCCCTCCTCAAAAATAAAAAAAAAAAAGAGTTTCAAGGACAGGAAAGAGAAATTCCACAATCACCATGAATGGGCACTTGATTTGTAGTAGAACACCTCACTATCTGTTGGAGAATATGTCATGTCCTTTCTCAGGGTTAAGCCTGGTTTTAGTTTATATATTATTTTGGCAATACAGGTTAAGTGATTTGCAAAAATATAGCAGTCCCCCTGTATCTTCAAGGGATCCATTCCAAGACCACCAGTGGATGTCTGAAACTGCTAATACTGATACCAGATTTAGTATGTTTTTTCCTATATATACATACCTATGATAAACTCTAGTTTATAAATTAGACACAATAAAAGATTAACAATAACTAATAATAAAATAGAAAAATTATAACAATACATTGTAATAAAAGTTATGGGAATCTGGTCTCTCTCTCTCTCTCTCTCTCTCTCTCTCTCTCTCTCTCTCTCTCTCTCTCTCTCTCTCAAAATAAAAATATTGCCACCAGTAGCTGAAATCATGCAAAGCAAAGCTGTGGATAAGGGGAACTACTATTTAGTAGCAAATTCAGCATAGGAGGGTAAGGGAAAAGAGGCAATGCTAAAGCGAGACATAAAAATACTGACGAAGTTATAGTGTAAACAAAGAAAAAGTAAAGAATCAGTGAGAATGATATACTGTTTGCAAAGGTGGCCACAACAATTTATTTCTCCCATCCCCATATGTATACTTCCTTGCTCCAAGAGACAGAGATAGAGATTAATTCTCTTCCCTTCCTCGACTAGCTTTGTCCAATAGAATGTGGCAAAAGTAACACTGTGTGCCTTCCAAGTCTAGTGCTCCACTTTCATCTCTTGGAACGATTACTTTAGATGATTACTTAAAGAAATCTGAGCTAGACAACTAGAGGATGTGCTGCAGTGATGACAGAAAAGTCAACAATCAGTTTAAATGTGACACCATGTAAGACCACACAGCCCCAATCAAGGCCCCAAATGACTATAGCTGCATAACTGATTCCAAAAGAGACCAGCAGAAGGACTGTCCAGCTAAACACTGACCAAACTGCTAAACCACACAATTATGAATAAATAACATTGCTGCTGTTTGCTACGGCCCCCAACCCAGGGGCTGCATGGCCCCGTACCAGTCTGTGGCCTGTTAGGAAATGGGCCTCACATAACTGCCTAACCTCCACACCACCTGCCCCCTCCCAAAACAACCCACCTCCAGTCCATGGAAAAACTGTCTTCTATGAAACCAGTCCCTGGTGCCAAAAAGGGTGGGGACCATTGTTTTAAAGCCACTAAGTTTTATAGTAGTTCATTATGTAGCAATAGATAACAATAATAAAGTGAAACTCAAAATTAATAGTCACCTGGAGATCACTTAATGTAGAACAAAGAGCCCTACTCAATTTGATAGGTCCTGAATGTATAAATATTATGGTATATAAAATACTTCACATTAATGACAGTTAATAATAGAAGTATCAAGTTGTTTAGTATATTCTAATTATAAAAATAAATATGTGACACTTTTTAGGAACAATTTAATATAAAATGGCTAAAAATATTTTAATGAATCAAAAACTTACAGAAAATTTAGATTTTTGTATTACTGAATAACAGGAAATTCTACTGATCTTAGATATACAACACAATAAATAAAATTCTTTAGCACCTATATTTCATTATATAGTCCATCAGTGTTAAACAGAAGGTCAATTATAGATATATAAACTCTAGAACACACTTTTTAATGACCTAATAAAGACGCATATTTTGGCTCCTAACACATCTTAATCCTATACTTTATTAAAAACTTTGGCTGAAAAAGATTTTATAACTAATTAGTTGTTATAATAGTAGAAACTGAATAAGTCAACCATAACTTCAGTTTTTGCTCCTCATAACATTCTATAGTGATGTAATACAGGGAGAAAAGTTTCAAATATTTAAAATGAAACCATTTGAATAAGCAGACACTATAATTATTAGTATATGTATTTGTTGCCTTATAACCTGGTGTTATAGCCAAAATACAAAAAATGAAAAGTATTACAGAGTCTGATCTACATAGGTAAGGTGTTTTCCTTAAAGAAACTCATTCACTTGATCTGTATCATAACCTATAAAGAAGTAACTTCCCAATAGAAGTCTTCTGTTAATAAGATTTTAGCACACCTCTACCAATCCAACCATTTACTTCTCCTGCCCACCAGAAAAACTGTACTGCACTGCTATAGTAGTAAAGAAGGACTAAGTACATGGAAATCTTGTTTGTTCTGGCAAGGTACCTGGAGAAGATCACCTGGTGGCCCCATAGGTCCCTAGAAGTACTATATTTCGTTGAGGATTCACCACAGTCTAGAACACAGATTTGATCCTTTGTGTATTATCAAAGCACTTTAAGAATTAAGAAATTAAGACTCAGAACAACACTAAAGTCAGCAATGATTACAACCACTACTACTACTAATACAACAACAACAATAGGGCAATGTCTCACATAATCCATATGTGATCCACAAAAAGATCCATTCCTAATCAGTCTCATTTTAAGTATTTAAAATTTTTTTTCCTATATCACATAACTATGGAATGTTAAGGGAAGGAAAGATTGACATTTACTTATACAGGATTTCTACCACTAAACAGTTAAATGATCGCTTTTAGTCAATATTTAGTATATGATAACAGATGTATTATTAGCCAAAATGTACATGTTTATTAGGTCATTAAAAAGTTTGTTCTAGGTTTTATATGCCCTGATCTCCTGACCTCCTATACAACACTCCTTCACTCTATAAGAATAAAATGAACACTTATTACCATGCTGAGGACACAATAGATAAGAAAACAGAAACTACCCACTAATTTGGAAGCTTGAAAGTTGCTCTTCTGCAAAGGATCTCTGATTCTAAGTAGATACTGCTCTAATTAGGCTCTGTCATTTTCTCCAAAGACAAAGTTCTCAAATGGTCCAAAAATCTTTCTTTGGTGCTGGCTTCTCATTACATTCTAGGTACCCTAGGTTACATCAGCTTTTATGATTCATTTAGCTCAATATTCTACCATATGCTGTTAGAAGCTAGGACCCTCAACACCCCTATGACTTGTCCTACGCACGGGCCTTGCCCTCGAAAATTCCTGGGACAAAAACACCACCCCACCCTCCAGCTATAGCTCTGAAAAGAATGCGTTCCATGATGTGCTGACCGCGAAGTGCTCCAAGGTGTGCTAACTGCAATTGTTCCCGACCACCTGCCAGGTTGGGGTTGAGTAATCAGTCACAAACAGCCTCGACACTCATAAGATGCTGGTTGGGGCTAATTAGCCCAAACCCAAGCCTCATCGTCACCCCACTCTATTTTTCTGTTTCTACTTCCTTGTTTCTGTATACTTATAAAACCTACTAAGAATCTAAGTAAAGTAGACCTTGACAACCATTTGCTTGGTCTCGTTCCTTTCTCTCGCCCATCTCTTTCAGGCACGGTCCCCCTTGACCCCCCACGAGTAACAGAAGGTCCCGCAGGCCGGGACAAGTGGCGCCCAACGTGGGGCTCGAGGTACGGACCTTTGTCGGATGACGCCGCAGTGCGCTCTTCGGACGAAGAAAACCCTACAGAGACCCTCATTCTGCCGCTCACAGAATCAACGGTCTGGTGAGTAAATTTTTTACATTCTCATCCCATCGAGATGGGCCATTCATTGTCTAAAGAGGCCGTTTTTATTAAGGATCTGAAGGCCTCACTCAGAGAGAGAGGAATTAGAGTTAAGAAAAAGGACCTAGTAAAGTTTTTTGTATTCATTGACCGTGCTTTTCCCTGGTTTATTGTTGGTGGACCTGAAATTCACCCACGCAAGTGGCAAAAGGTAGGCAAAGATCTAAACAATTTACTTCTGAATCAGGGCCAAGATGCCGTCCCTGTATCCATTTTCTCGTACTGGGGACTAATTAGAGATATTGTAGAGGGGGCAGATTCAGACCCCAATAAAAAGCAGCTGCTCTCAGTAGCAGAATTCTGCCTCCGACCCGTGTCGCGGTCCGCTTCGAAAACATCTTTAGAGGCGGCCGAAGGGCCAGCTTCCCCTAATAATCCTGAGGGACAAACATGCCCTTCCCCTTGCCCCTCAGTTTGTATTAATATGTCCCCTCAGGACCCCTCGGCTGAGCTCCAGACATCTAGGGACGAGCCCCCGATTAGTAGGCCAGACACCAAGACCCTCTACCCTCCCTTGCCCAAGGGTACGGCCCCTCATGCATTCAATTACCCGGTATTCAAGAGACAACCCCTCCGAAAGTCCCTCGACCCCGCAGAAGAGGCAACCCTCGAAGAGGGAGCGGCCCGATATCATGATCCCGAATGGCTGCCTCCTACCGCAGCCCCCCATAGACCTCCTCCTTACGCGCCCCAGATTTGTGCACCTTCATTCATGCCTCCCTTTACAATGCCCTTGCTTTTGTGTGCCAAAAAAGACTTAAGTCAAAGGGTTACGCAATTAAAGGATGTCTTACAACTTCAAAAAGAGTTTGCCCAGCTTTCCAAAGACTTGTCCTCCCTCCAAGATACGCTTAAAGATTCGGTCTTTATTAGCCACCCACGTCATGAGACCGCCCAATCGCACGCCACCTTAAATAAAAAATCCTTAAAGTCCTCCCATAAAGCCCTAGCATTCCCAGTAGTTACCAGGTCTAATAGGCGTGAAGACCTTGCCGCCCCTTCTTCGAGCCAGTCCCCGACCCAAGATTCAGATAATGAGGATACGGAAGGGAGGGAAAGAGAAAGCAAGAGCGATGACCTCCCAGAAGAAACAGACTCAGAGCCCACTGAATTTCACAGACTAAAGTTCAAAACCTTAAAAAAAATAACTGAATTCTGCCGTTAGGGCATATGGGCCCAATGTACCTTTTACCTATTCCCTCCTAGAGGCAGCCTCAGGGGGTGGCTACCTGCTCCCCGGAGAATGGATCAAACTAGTACACGCGGTCCTTTCCCGCGGGAAGTTCCTCTCTTGGAAGGCCGACTTTCTCGACCGCTGTTAGACCACGGCTGCTAATAATTTAAAAAACCCCAATTCTGCATCTTGGACCCTTGAAAAGCTTAGCGGACAGGGGAGATTTGCCACTGAACAGCGCCAAAGGAGATCCCCAATTGGACTTTTGTCTCAGACCGCCGCAGCTGCCTTCGGCGCTTGGCGTACACTTCCCTCTAAGGGATCTGTTCTTACTCCCCTGACAAAAATCACCCAGGGAGCTCAAGAGGGTTTTAGTGAATTTGTGGGCAGGCTTTTAGAGTCTGCTGAACGAACCCTCGGACACGAAGATGAGGATAATAGGCTTATTAAACAGTTAGCTTATGAAAATGCCAACAGCACCTGCAAGGCCATCCTCAGGGGCAAACTCAAAAATAAAGACCTTAATGACATGATTAGAATGTGTAATGATGTTGACCCCTTCGCCCATAAGGTATCACAGGCCGTGCAGCTTGCGGTTGGGGCCGCCATCCAAGGGACCGTGGCACAGAGGGACTGCTTTAAATGTGGTCAACCAGGGCACTTTGCGAGGCAGTGCCCCCCTTTAGCTGCCTCCTCTGCTACCCCTAACATCAGTGAGCCGCCAGGAAGGCCAGCCCAGCCCTCCTCCCTCTGTCCTCGCTGTAAGAGGGGAAAGCATTGGGCCAATCAGTGCCGCTCCAAGACTGATGTCCTTGGAAACCCCTTGTCCCCCCTTTCGGGAAACGGCCTGAGGGGCCAGCCCCAGGCCCCCCGTCCTATTCAATTTCAGTCGGCCTTGGGGAACAGCCGACAAGAGAGCTCCCAGACTTTAGACTCCTCCGAGCAACCACAGGGAGCACAGGAGTGGACTTGTGTGCCTCCTCCGACCCAATATTAAGACCTGAGGATGGTGTTCAAATTTTGCCCACTGGCTCCTTTGGACCTCCCCCCCCCCCCCCACTAATATGTTCTTTTTTATTCTGGGCCGAGCCTCCTCTACTCTTGCGGGACTCATAGTCCACCCCTCCATAGTAGATAGTGACTTCACCAGAGAAATTAACATCTTAGCCAGTGAGCTTACCGGCACTGTGTATGTCTCTAACTGACAGCGCTTAGCTCAGGCATTACCCTTGCCCCTTAATACATCCTTCCCAGCCATCGCCTCTAACCGAGGTGCTTCTTGCCCTGGCTCTTCTGATCTCTATTGGGTCCAAGCTATCACCGAGGAACGGCCCACCCTGCGGCTAAAATTAGATGGTAAACTTTTTGAAGGCCTTCTTGATTCAGGCACTGATTCCACGGTTATTGCCCAAGACGCCTGGCCCGATTCATGGCCACTGCAGCCCTCCCTTACGTACTTACAAGGTATAGGGCAGTCTAAAAATACTCTCCAGAGCTCAAAAATTTTAACATGGGAAGACCCTGAGAGAAACAGGGGTACCACTCAACCCTTTGTAGTCCTGAGCCTACCTGTTAACTTATGGGGGCGTGATATCCTTGCATGAATGAATGTCATTATGTGCAGCCCCAACGAAGTTGTAACCAGCCAAATGCTTAAACAGGGATTCCTCCCAGGACAGGGTTTAGGCAAAAAGGGTCAGGGACTAAGAGCACCCCTAACCACCCTCCCTAAGTCAGAAGGATCAGGACTAGGGTTCAAAGACCATTTTTCGTAAGGGCCATTGATCCCCCTGCACTTCAGGCAGATAAAATCACTTGGAAAAGTGACTCCCCTGTCTGGATCGATCAGTGGCCCCTCCCGTCTAACAAACTAGCCGCAGCTACAGTGTTAGTGCAGGAACAATTAGCTGCCGGACATATAGAGCCCTCTACTTCACCATGGAACACCCCCATTTTCGTCATTCAAAAAAGGACTGGCAAATGGCAGCTGCTACAAGACTTACGGGCTGTTAACCAAACAATGGTTCCCATGGGGGCACTCCAGCCTGGTTTGCCTTCACCCGTAGCTATCCCCAAAGGCTACTATAAAATAGTCATTGACCTAAAAGATTGCTTCTTCTCCATACCGTTGCACCCAGATGACTGCAAGCGCTTTGCCTTCAGTCTCCCGGTAGTAAACTGTATAGGACCCTCTCCGCGCTTCCAATGGCGAGTATTACCTCAGGGCATGGCCAACAGCCCTACCCTTTGCCAAAAATATGTGTCACAGACAATTGATTCTTTTAGAATTCAACATCCTCAGCTATATATAATTCGTTATATGGATGACATTCTTCTCGCCGGGGCCGATGAGGCAACCTTACTTCAAGTTACCATGCAAGTTGTCTCGGCCTTACAAGCTCGAGGCCTCCGCCTGTCCCCTGAAAACATTCAGGTCTGCCCCCCTCACCTGTTCCTAGGCTTTGAATTGTTCCCCAATAAGGTCCTCTCCCAAAAGGTGCAAATAAGAAAGGACTCTCTTCAATGCCTTAATGATTTTCAGCGCCTTCTAGGCGACATTAATTGGCTTCACCCGTATTTAAAACTCACCACAGGACAGTTAAAACCCCTATTTGACATCCTGCAGGGAGATGCCGATCCAACCTCTCCACGCTCCTTAACTAAAGAAGGGCAGCAAGCGCTTAATTTAGTCGAGCAGGCCATAAATGCCCAGGCCATTGGCTACTTCTCTCCCAACTCCCCCTTGTACTTCATTGTCCTCCCTACCCCCTTTTCGCCCACGGGACTCTTCTGACAGGGCAAGCCCCTTTTTTGGGTTCACCTATCGGCTTCCGCCCCTAAAGTCCTTCCCACTTACCCTTACTTAGTAGCTAAAATTATTCGTTTGGGGCGAGAAAACTCCCTTAAACTCTTTGGAAAGGATCCAGATATCATAATACTCCCTTACAATGCTTCTCAAATTCGGTGGCTCATACAAAATGATGATGACTGGGCAGTTAACTATACGTCTTTCCAGGGCAAACTAGATAATCATTACCCCCCTGATAAACTAATTCAGTCCCTCTATCGGACACCTGTAATATTTCCCAAAAAAACAAGAGTCTCCCCCATTCCAGGAGCCGTCTTAGTCTTTACCGACGGATCCTCCTCAGGCACTGCGGTCTACAGCATTAATGGCCAAGTCCGCAGTTTTCCCACCGGATTTTCCTCTGCTCAACTCGTTGAGTTAGCGGCCTTAGTTGCAGTCTTCAAACACATAGATCAGTCACCATTTAACTTATATACTGATAGTTCTTATGTTGCTCATGCTGTCGCCACCTTAGAAACTGTGCCTCATATTCGGCCCTCTAGCAATACCACTCAAATGTTTCAACAACTACAAAGACTCATTCACTCTCGCTCTACGCCCTTTTTCATAGGCCATATTCGCGCCCACACTGGCCTTCCTGGGCCTCTAGTCGCTGGAAATAATCTTGTTGATCAGGCAACCCGCATTGCAGGCGCAGTCCACACTATTACTGCTGATCCTGTTTGCGTTGCACGCCAAGCTCATAATTTACACCATCTCAATGCCCATACCCTCAGACTTAAATTCTCCATTACTAGAGAACAAGCCAGAGAAATCATCCGCTAATGCAGGGCCTGTTTTACCCTTCTCCCTGAACCACACCTAGGGGTCAACCCCCGCAGCCTGATCCCTGGGGAGCTCTGGCAAATGGATGTCACTCATTACCCCGCTTTTGGAAAGCTGAAATATGTACATGTCTCTGTAGACACTTGCAGTGGATTTATCTTTGCTTCCCTACAAACAGGCGAAGCCACCCGCCACATTATTAGTCATATTATAGCCTGTCTCACCTCCCTCCCTCAGCCTAAAGTTATTAAGACTGACAATGGCCCGGGATATGTCAGCTCCAATTTCAAAAGTTTTTGTGCTCAGTTAGGCATTAAGCATATTACAGGCATTCCATATAACCCTCAGGGCCAAGGTATTGTAGAGAGAGCTCATCAGACATTAAAAAATACGCTCTCCAAACTACAATCGGGAGGAGGAATTTTATACCCTTTGACAGGCAATTCCAAAACCCTGCTTAATCATGCCCTGTTCATTTTAAATTTTCTCACGTTTGACGCTGCCGGTAAAACAACCGTTGGCCGCCTTTGGCACCCATCCACCACAGATACTTATGCACAGGCCTTGTGGAAAGAGCCGCTTACCGGCAAGTGGCTGGGACCTGACCCCGTCCTCATATGGGGAAAAGGACATGCCTGCATCTACGATACCCAGGCAGGAAACGCCAGATGTCTACCAGAGAGAACGATTAAGTTATATAATCCACCCAGGGAATCCCCTGAGAAGAATTCTTAATTCTGTTCTCTTCCAGAAATACAATGACTCCCCGAGAAAAGATGCTGCCCCTCCTGTGCCTGATTCTGGTCATGATCAAGAGCACCATCGTGGCCGGGCGCGGTGGCTCACGCCTGTAATCCTAGCTCTCCGGGAGGCCGAGGCGGGCGGATTGCTTGAGGTCAGGAGTTCGAAACCAGCCTGAGCAAGAGCGAGACCCCGTCTCTACTATAAATAGAAAGAAATTAATTGGCCAACTAACATATATAAAAAAAAAATTAGCCGGGCATGGTGGCACATGCCTGTAGTCCCAGCTACTCGGGCGGCTGAGGCAGAAGGATTGCTTGAGCCCAGGAGTTTGAGGTTGCTGTGAGCCAGGCTGATGCCACGGCACTCACTCTAGCCTAGGCAACAAAGCGAGACTCTGTCTCAAAAAAAAAAAAAAAAAGAGCACCATCGTAACCAACATCCATCAGATCTACAACTATACATGGCAGGTAATTAATGAGGCAGGAGACGTTGCTAATTCCTCCTCACGTCTCTCCGCCGTTATACCGTGGGATCCATTAGAAGTCGACCTATGTGTATTAGCTCTTGGGGCTAAAGACCCCGCATGGGGCCTTCCCGCACTTTATGCCCCTCAGCCAGCTCCTCCAACAGCCAACTCCTCCCCAGGCCTTTGCTCCTCGGGAGCTGGACGCTCTACGACGAGATATAAAGACTTTTATGTATGCCCGGGGGCCCATGGACCTCATGCCAACAACTATCAATGTGGCTACGCCCCTGACTTCTTTTGTGCCTCTTGGGGCTGTGAGACCACCAGTGATGCCTACTGGAACCCCTCCTCTTCCTGGGATTATATCACCATCAAAAAGCGGTTTCCCCGCCAAGCCCCTTCGTCCCCTTACGCACCACAAACCCCCACTGACCCTCAGTGTAACAACCGGTGGTGCAACCCCCTGTTAATTTCATTCACTGAAGCTGGAAAAAAGATTTCTTGGGATCAGTCCAGGGGATTTGAATGGGGACTCAGACTTCACATGTCTGGAAGAGACATTGGTCTCACATTTAAAATCAAATTAATTAAAAGCCTCCCCAGAGGTCCTACGGTCGCTATAGGTCCTAAACACAACCTACACCCACCACGACCTCGCGGTCCCTCCAGGGGCCTACCCTCCTCCCCAGCTGTGTCCCCTTCTCCGCTTAGCACCTCCCTATACCAACCTACCCTGCCTGAGGGGCCCCCCTCCTCTGCAGAATTAATTCTCACCTTAGTCAACACCTGTGATCCGAGAGGCCAACAATTCAGAATATCAGGAGTGTTAGGTATGCTACTCCCCCCAGCCTCCCTTCTATGAAGGTGTCACTACATTTGGTAAACTATTATTTACTAACGACACCAGCAAACTCAGATGGGGCCTAGAGACCCATAATGGCCTGACACTCAGCCAAGTCACAGGCCTAGGCCTTTGACTTCTTGGCCCAAAAATGCTTCCCCCCGCACCCTTAGAGAAAATATGCAATCAGTCAATTACTGTTAACTCCACCTTTCAGTATATTCAGGCATCTAACACCTCTTATTTTGCTTGTTCTTCCGGCCTTACCCAGTATGTAGTCACTGCAACGTTTCTTGAGCATAGAGAATATTGTGTGTTAGTCATGCTCTTCCCCAGACTCACTATATGTCCTGCTGACGAACTGCTCAAATTTTGGGAGCACGGCACCACAATGCCTCGAGAAAAGAGAGAGCCCATCACGGCCATAACACTCGCGGTTGTTCTAGGCCTTGGTGCCACGGGAGCTGGAACAGGCATAGCCTCTCTAGTCACCTCCAACCAGCAGTACCTGCAGCTCTCTGCTGCCATCGATAATGATCTCCGAGAGCTACAGCAGGGCCTAAAATATCTCAAAGAATCCCTCGCTTCGCTTTCTGAGGTAGTGTTACAAAATAGAAGGGGCCTAGACATAGTGTTCCTCCAAGAGGGAAGTTTGTGCGCAGCACTCAAAGAAGAATGTTGCTTCTACGCAGACAAAACAGGTCTGGTAGAAGATAGCACTGAAAGGGTTAGACAAAGCCTAGAAGATAGAAAAAAACGAAGAGAACAGAGTGAAGCATGGTATCAAAATTGGTTTTCTACATCCCCCTGGCTATCCACATTGCTTCCCAGTGTCTTAGGGTCGTTTGTAGGTTTTCTGTTGCTCCTTACCTTTGGGCCTTGGGCATTCAAGAAACTAACTAATTTTGTCAAGTCACAGGTGGACGCAGCCACACAAAAATTGGTCTCCGTGTTTTACCAAAGGCTAGAACAAAGAGGCTCCAGAGAAGACCTCCATGAAGAGTCTTCCAATACACCCACTGAAGGTCTAAATTTCTCAGACCTTGCCTCAGACATGGAACATAGTTGGTTCCAAAAGCTGTGGAGACGCCCATGACGGGATTATTGCGATGCCGTGTACCAGATGCACACCCCGCCGACAGTGAGGTGACTCCATGACGGGAATATTGTAGGTCCACGCCTGGGGGCACACTTCATAATCAGAAGTGCCGGAGCTGGATGCCACCTACATAGCCTAAGACAGAGGCCTCACCTTCACATTAATCACCCAATCTTATATTTGGGGTGCTAGTCGCGGAAGCCCATCGTGTTGCCTAAGACAGGATCTCCACCAACCTATATAAATCTCCCTCATATTAATAAAGAGAGGGGGAGATGTTAGAAGCTAGGACCCTCAACACCCCTATGACTTGTCCTACGCACGGGCCTCGCCCTCGAAAATTCCTGGGACAAAAACACCACCCCACCCTCCAGCTATAGCTCCGAAAAAAATGCGTTCCATGATGTGCTGACCGCGAAGTGCTCCAAGGTGTGCTAACTGCAATTGTTCCCGACCACCTGCCAGGTTGGGGTTGAGTAATCAGTCACAAACAGCCTCGATACTCATAAGACGCTGGTTGGGGCTAATTAGCCCAAACCCAAGCCTCATCGTCACCCCACTCTATTTTTCTGTTTCTACTTCCTTGTTTCTGTATACTTATAAAACCTACTAAGAATCTAAGTAAAGTAGACCTTGACAACCATTTGCTTGGTCTCGTTCCTTTCTCTTGGCCATCTCTTTCAGGCACGGTCCCCCTTGACCCCCACGAGTAACAGAAGGTCCCACGGGCTGGGACAATGCTGCCATAATAGAATTGTATAGTTACAGCAATAATAAAAGTTATATTTATTAAAATTTGGTGGTACACTTTCCCTGGGACACTGGTAGAAAATCACCAGTTTGGCTCTTAGCAGGCAGACAGAGAAGCCTGATTACTTAGCAAAGAGACCATTTTACAAATCCTTAATGACATTAAGCTATCAGAGACAGATCCAGCCAAAATGTAGTTTATAAATTTATACTATAAAATTTAACTGTCAAAGGGCCTATACATTCTCAGGCTCATATCCATGAATACTCTCCCTAGAATGTAAACTCTAAGAAGTCAGATTATAATCAGAGATTTATTGATGAGCATGGGATCAGAGAAAGATGAAGTAAAGTTTGAATATATATCAAACTAAGAAAACTCACTATTTCTAATAAACCAGTAGAGATACACCTATCAACAGACAGAATATTTATATTCTTGAGCGTTGGTTTCTCTTCTGTATGGGCACAGCTAACCTTTGATCTGCAACTCCTTGTTCTCCTCTTTCTTGAATAACCAATATCTTCTGTACTTTACAAAGTTCTCCATTGGATTATTGATATATTCAACTGTATTTCAGTCAAATTTTACTTTGCTCTGGGAATAATTATGAGCCTTTAAAGAAATTACTGTACGTATTTCTGCTTTAATCCATTTTGTGACTTTCACAACTGGGACAAGAAGTATTCACATTACCACTATTCACTAACAAGAAAAAATATAGAAGAGCTAATTTGGGTAGAAAACTGAAAGAGATCTACAAATTTTATTCAAAAACCAAAGGTTTTGATGCAGATCAATTGTACTACTTTGTAACATTCACTACCAGCTATTGGGTATTTGTTATGTGTCAAGCCTTATCCTTTATATTATAAATGAGTAGACAGATGTTTAATATCACCTCTAAATAATGAGTAGCCATTACTACATCTGTCGTACATATGATAAAATATACTCAGAAAAGTTAATAAACATGCTCAAGACCTCACAGTTATAAAATCAATAAGCCTTTTCTTAAACAATGGACTATCCTACTATACCATCTCAAGAGATATTCAATGTTACTCTATACCTGGCAATCTTTACAAACAAGGGATCAATAGGAAAAAGCAGTTTAAAACAAATCTGTTTAGCTGTTCTCTTTCTACCTTCCTCCTACCAATCAGCTAAATAACCTTTAAAAGGAATAGACATAGAAAAACAATGTATGCCAACTCAAGAGAGTGAATAGGCCAAAGTCACCCAATTCTGCAATGATCCTTGTGGCTTCCTCAATTCTATAGTATCCCCTTACCTCCCAAGCTCTTTTCCTGACTCTCCTCAATATACTTTTCACCCTACATATCTCACTAAATCCATGACAATAGGATGACTAGGCATATAAGGTCAAGGAGACAGAACCTCACAACAGCAATATATCTGCTTTAAAAATATTCTAAGAACTAAGAATTCATGAAAAGTATATAGTTATGTGATGGTAATGATGAGTACATTTACATGAAATAACAAAATCAAACTTCATTAAAAATGTATCCTAAGAGGTAGTATTATATGTATTCTGAAAAGTATTAAAGCTTTGTTTGAAGTTCAAGTCCTTACTGTGTATGACTATGGGCAAATTTATAAAATGGGACTAAAAATGCATACCTTGTAGCGTTTTGAGGACTTAATGAAATAATAAACGTATAAAAAGCATTTAGCACATTACATGGCACACTGATGAGGCTCAATAAATGGTGGTGATTATTACCATAGCTTGGAAAATTTATGCTTTTAATTAAATAAACAATATTACCTAATGACAAATCATTAAACTGGAAACATGTGGTCCTTGAATCACAAAAAGAGATCTAAGGAACACCAGGAAAGTCTACTGAAACTATTTTAAGTACAGCAAAAATCACAGAGAATGAGAGAACAAGAGCCATAAGATAAGAGAGTCACAGGACTTCCAAAGGCAATACAAAAGCAGATTTATTAATTTCACCAACCTTAGATAAAACTTTGTAAGGAAAGTTTATCCTTGATACTACTTTCAGAATCCTTCCCCCAAACCCAAAGTCCTAAAAGCCAATAGCCCAAGACTCCAAACTGAAACATATCTAAGCTACGTACTGTAAAAAGTTTCCTATCTCTCAACTCTCATCCTTTTGTACCATTCCCTAGCATTCTGTTCTATGCTAATTATCAATGAGTTTAATCCAAAAAATTCCTGCTAATCATAGTAGCTAGGTACAACTTTGGTAATTTAGCTATCTTGCTTAATTATGTCACGACTAGATAAAATGTATGTCTTCATGATTTTAGGCATCATACCAAAAGAGAATTTTGATTAATCTTTCCTTTGAGTGGGCTATTCTGACCAACACAGGTTCTAATACCATATACTAAAATAAAAATACATATTAAAATAACGAATCCAGCCATGGAGATAATTTCAAATTTAAATAATCATCTAATGCAATTACAAATGGAAGCATAAGACTAACTAGTGAAACTGAAAATAAAAAACCCACAATATTTGTTCCTACTATAAATTTTTTAAATTATTAGTATCCTATGAAAATACCTTTAAATATTAAACTTGTAATAGACTCAACTTTTTATTTTGGTTAACTTGCACTATGTGAATCTAATAAATATTCTTAAACTAACATTAAATGTTTATATTCTTAACAGATGTTTCTGATTAACCTCTTAGCAACACTGCCACAGGTTATATTATGGATAGTTTGCCAAAATTTGCCTTCACTGTGAGATTCACTTTTATACTTTTCATTTAATAAATCTTCATCTCTGAATAATTATGGAAATAATTTGTACAATGTGATAGGAGAAAAGAAAGCAAAATTTTAAAATTTCTCAATGAATTATATTACCATTATTTGCCTTTCTATAGTTCTGGAGTAATTTGAGATTAATTATTAATATAACAAATTTTTGCAATCCTCAATTTCTATCAACTATATGCAGACATGTATCACTAGTATTACTGAACACTAAATCACAGCATTTCACAAATTACATATTAATCTCATATGCAGTTTCTGGAGTTTTGCCAACAATCTGGAACAGAGTATGGTCCTTTCAAATCAGATGCACATCATTTCCTCACTTTAGAAAATGTTACTACAGAGTTTTAATAAAAGCATTATAAAATGAATCACATGTTAAATTACTACAGCAGTAGTTCATAACCACTAGTGCAGATAGACCAGCTAGACCTAGTGGTATAGGGGAAAACAAAGATTTATTACAATGAGCAGGAAAGTGAATCCCCATATTCATCCTATCAAGTCCATCTGCCAAACAGGTGATTTCCTGTGACCTTAGGGAAGACTAACAGTCACCAAGGCACTTACTATTTCATCCAAATCCCCAATTCCCTATTTTCTGACCAGAAGTATGCTGGGAAACAGTGAGAGGCAGAGCATATGCTACAAACTCAAGAGAAGGGGATATAAAACAAGAACAAAATCTAACTTAAATTACTATATTTGGCAAAGTTTTATTTTAGGTTTGAAAAAATATTAGGAGATTTTATTTTATTCATTTGTCTATCTCTAGGGCCTACAATACTAACATTACAATGTTAAGTGACTATTTTTAAAAAGCTAGCCATAACACAGCTTACTGTATTAAATTTTGAAAAAATATCAAAGTTTCACAAACTACTGTATTAAACTTTGAAAAAATATCAAAGTTTCACAAACTATAGCATTTAATTATGTCTCTGTACAGAAACGGCAATGCTTCCACTCTAACTCCATCCTCTGATTGCCCTCAAATATGAGTTTTGAAACTAGATTATCTATACTATTTATTCATCAGTATCTAGATTACTACCAGCATCTTCTAGCAAGTTTTTTAGTATTTGATTCTCCCAATCCATCATAACTAATGACAGACATGTCTTTCTAATGTACCCATTTTCATCACACTATTCTTATACTATCTATAGTAGCTCCATATTGCCTACTAAAATTCCACAGCTACCACTCTGTTAAACAAGCTTATCCCTATCCAAGTTCATTTCACATTACTCCATAAAATAGCCTTACATTTCAACCAGGCTCCCATATCTTACAACTATCTTTAGATCTCTATTATTTTCTATATATATAACTTCTCATTTCTTCTTCTAAGGCTCGTAACTTCCACTTCTTTCAGCAGCAGACATGCAAAGAACATAGATGATGCAGTCTCTGACTTTTGCCAGAGACAGATTAGCAAAAATAATTTCATTTAAAGAATAATTAGTATTAAACAATAAAGTACTAATTTTAAAAATACAGTAGTTCACAGAATGGACAGTATTGTCAGAGGATTTCATGGAGAAGGTAATATAAAATTTAGGGGAAAAAGTACAAAGAAAATTTCTGATAGAATAAAAAGAAAGTATAGTCATAAAACAAATAATACATAGTTGAACCTTCAACAACATGGGTTGAACTGCACAGGTTCACTTATACATGAATTTTCTTCGGCCTCTGTCCCCCCTGACACAGCAAAAACAACCTCTCCTCTTCCTCCTCCTCCTCTTCAGCCTACTCAATGTGAAGACAATGAGGATGAAGATCTTTATCATGATCTACTTCCACTTAATGAATGGTAAATATATTTTCTTTTCCTTATGATTTTCTTAACATTTTCTTTTGTCTGGCTTGCTTTATTGTAAGAATACAGAATACAATACATTTAACACAAAATGTGTGTTAACTGACTTAATACTTCAGGTAAGGCTTCAAGTCAACATTAGGCTATTAGTAGTTAAGTTTTGGGGGAGTCTAAAGCCATGGATTTTCAACTGCATGGGGGTCAATGTCCCCTAACTCCCACATTGTTCAAGGGTCAACTGTATTGCATAACTGCTTGAATGGGACAAAAGGAACTCTGTAAGGACTGAGTAGGAAGAAAAGTTGAATAGAGAAGAAAGGATCAAATTATAGATGGCCCTGCATACAAGGCAAAAGGGCTTAGACTTGTTGGATCATCTGTGTGAATATTCTTTAAAAATCTTTCCATTTGGGGAGACAGTACAACAAAGAGTAGTTAAGAGATTTCACTCTGGAGTCATGCTGACAACATGATTGTATTGTGAGACAATTCTGGTCTTTCATGTTTCTGCACATCCATTGTGTATGCAAGGCACTCATATTTTGTTCCAGACTATGTTTCCAGGATATTTGTATACAATGAAAAATCTTGGAAGATAGAAATAGTTTCTTGCTCTAGAACAAAATGTCAGGCATGCTTCCTGCCCATTATAAAAGATCTGCGTTCCCTCAGAAATCTTCTAGTATAATACAATCTAATAGGTGTACAGGTATCACCTGGCCCTCTTTGCCCTGTGAGAACTGAGGCTCAGGCAACCATCACAAAAAAAAATGATAGTATTCTGCCTACTGTTAATGCTATGAGTATAAAGTCTTTTATCCCTGATCAGAAATCTTATGTATTCTGCCAGCGCTCACAAAAATGAGGGCAGTCTCATGTGTTAGCCAGCAAATATGGTAAAATCTTAGACCCTTTACAATTATTGATCTTAAGAATGATCAAGAGTGTGATCATCTGGCATTTAATTAATTTCAAGCCACAGTTTCCTATAAAATAAAATTAATAATAGAATCTACTTTATAGGTTTATCAGTATTCAGCTAGCTGAGAAAATTCATGTAAATAATTCAGTACACTGCTTGACAACAAATGTCAATCATTATTTACATGCAATATATTATACATATACACTTGCATAATATAAAAGATACTTTACATACACACATATGATTTACCACTTTCAACAGTTACATGGGTTAATAAAAATGCAAGCCACTAAAATGGTAATGATAAAAATACTTTTATAGAACTTTTAAAAATAAAAACGAAAAGCATATGTTTATATGTATGGGTATGTGTTTTTAAATCTCCAACTATGTCTAAGAAAATGTAATCCTATGACAGATTTCATTATAGAATGACACATATAAACTACCTGTTTACTGGTCATTAAAATAAAGTTACTGGATGGCCTAGTACAGATTCAGTATTAATACATTTTAGCAAACTGAGATTTTTCAGTCTACTTATAATATATGTAGTTTTTCACATACCAGTTTTCTGATAACTTGAGGTAGAAAACAACATGTTAACCATGAATCAAATTCACTTCTCACATTTTCCAAATAGGGGTTTTTATAATGTACAGCTGACATTAACTATCATTATATGATAAAATTAACTCCTTCTCCAACTACTGGGCATCTCAACAATAACCTTAACAATTATTAATATGATGTTATATTCATCAACTATAGCAAGAAATATATATAATCACAAAATTACAGGACAGAAGCCAAGGACATTTTGTACTGAATGAAACTTAAAAGTTGCTGAGAGATGTGGTAAACATTGTAGAGGGGAAGGGCATACCTCTAACCCTTGCTAGGGAGAGGCAAAGTTATAAAATATAACCAAAATGTTAAGAAAAAAAGAAAAACATTTGTCGGGTGTGGGGCAGGTGGGAGGGGGTAGGAGGGGGTATATACATACATAGTGAGTGTGATGCACACCGTCTGGGGACAGACATGCTTGAAGCTCTGACTTGAGGGGGGAGGGGAGACAAGGGCAATGTTTATAAACTTAACATTTGTACCCCCATAATATGCTGAAATTAAAAAAAAAAGTTGCTGAAATTTAAACTTGATCTACGTTAAAACCTCAGTAAAAAGGCAATATATACTATTAAACTTTATATTTTCTTTTCCAAAAGCAATTTATTTATTTTCCATACCAAAACTGTTAATGAAACATGAGGGATGTAAAAAGACAGTATTATTATGTAAATTAAGTTGCACTTAAAATTACAACATATAAGATTTTATATATGTTACAAGTTCCTTCTCCAGGATAGGATGATTTACCAGGAACAAGATCTTCCAGGATTCAAATCCTGAATTACAATTCCTACCAATGTGATCTTGGGAAAATTATATAACTTCTCTACAAGCTCATTTTCCTCACGTGCAAATAGGAATAACCATATTGTACTTAGCAGAAATTAAAATTAAAATGAAATTAAAAAAAATAACAACACTAACATCTATAAGCTTTCTTTCCTTCCTAAAAGCTAAAAGAATACAATGAAATATTACTCAGCACCAAAAGAAATGAGCTATCAAGCCAGGATAAGACACGGAAGAATAGATATTACATAAATATCTTAAATGCATATTACTAAGTGAAAGAAGCCAATCTGAAAAGGCTACCATCTACAAGATATTCTGGGAAAGGAGACAGTAAAAAGGATCAGTAGATAAGTGGTTGCCAGGGGTTTGGGGAAAAAGAGGGATGAACAGGTGGAGCACAGGAGATTATTAAGACAGTAAAACTATTCTGTATGATATTATTAATATAATGGTGTCATTATATATTTGTCAAAGCCCACAGAAAGTACAATACCAAGAGTGAACCCTAATGTAAATTGATAATGATGTTTCAATGTAGGTTCTTTGTACCAAAATGTACTATTCTGGTGTGGGATAGTGATCACAGAGGAGGAGGTCATGCATGTGTGGGAACAGGGTACCCCTTCTGTACTTGGAAATATATATGGAAACTTTCTGTATATTCTGCTCAATTTTGCTGTGAACCTAAACTGCTCTAAAAAATAAGTTCTGCTAATTAAAAAGAAAAAGAAAATCATAACATAACCTATACACTATACAGAGAAATCATCTAAGATTACCAAAAACCTAAGAAGATGATTCAAATATTGAGTTAGGTTACTTTCCTATTAAATTTTGGATGTATTTAGAAAAACTCTAAAGCCTGTGAATATTTATGTTAATTAGTAATATTTACATGGGTAAGCTATTTCTTATTAAAAATAAAAATTAACATCCCAAATTTTAAAACATTATTTTACTTTTCTACAACAGTAATTATTGAGTGAAAATTATAAATAATTACAACTTTAATGAGGGCTTTTTAACAATTATTAGTGAGCCTTAGAGAAGGAAGCAAACTATATTGAGGATTAAAGTGAAATTCCATTATAAGCAAAAGAGTTCAAGAAAAAGATTTAAAGGTTAATAATGGCAAATTTCTCTCATGGCTTTACAAATCAAGTTCTTTTATTCCCTCTTCTCATTTACTCAGACCTACTCCAGTTTCCTCAAATGCCTCAACTAGAAATCTATAAGTGTTCACCTCATGCCCTGCAAGCTCAGTAATTTTTAAATATGCTCAATTGAGTAAATTATTGTTCATTCAGATTCATTGTCAGTAGTTCTAAAGTGAATGCTTATACATAAAACAGAGCTCTGAGTAGAGGTCACAGTTTTCTATGTTTATAGCTACCCTACACAATTAATCTTGCAGCTGCACTTGATTAGTTTTTGCCATGAATGCACTGTCTCAAGAGAGGTCAATACAAGAAGGTTTCCATCTTCTTAAGACTCCCTTTAACCTACCCTCTTCAGAAACATTAACCACTTGTAATAGCATTGCATGCACAAGGAATTCCCACTGCCTAGACTCTTAAGTAAATTCTCTATCTTCAGTGCTACACTATTTAGACTGCAAAAGGTAGCCTGAACATGTTCTCATCTTCATGAATAGCTTTTTGAAAAAACAATTAAGAGTTCATTATAAAGTAATAGCTCAAATTTCCAATGATGATGTCATACAATTTCAGCAAAAATAGAGCTGAAAGGGTAAGGAAAATGACTGCTAAGATTTAAGGCTGAATTCTTCTCCCTCAAAATATAAATTACTCTTCACTAAACTAGAAACTACGATAACATTTTATTTACATCAACAATTATGTTAATACACCAAAAACATGGATGAATACAAGAAAAGTGATACATGAATTTGAAGTCATTAAAGTACCAAATTAAAAATTAATTCTCCCAAAGTTAGTTCCCATAGTATTTCACAATTTTTCCAAATACAGAAAAAAGAACAATGCACTTCAAGCAAATTTTTTTTACACCGTGACTTGTGTAAATTGATGTTCTTGTGCAACAAAAATAGTATCGGAAAAGTATCATATTACAGAGCAATAGTTAAATTAAAAAAAAATCTTTCTAAACATATATATTTACATAAAGGCAATTACACAGGAAAAAACATATATAATTAAGTTTTATCCCTCTCATAAAATTGCCCTGTGGTAAAAGTACACATTGGTAGGTAAGATGTGCCTAATTAAACAGAAAAGTTTTTTCTATGATTAAAAAGCAATAGTTTGAAGACACTTCTAAAATCAAAAACCAAACTAATAAAAAAACCTTATTTTTTACAAAGTAAATAAAATTTTCATGCTTAAGTCTCCATTTTTGTTTTCAAATACAGCATGACTTTATGAGATCATCATTAATGACAATATCTTTGCCAAGTATCCTTATCCGTATCTGTAAACATTGTCATCTGCCTTTCATTACATTGGTGTAGGCTTTTAGTGAAAACAATCTGCTAATGGAGGAATATAATACATTGACTTGATAAATTTGACCAACTGTTAACTAATGGGCTTGGACTAATATGGTGACATAAGAACTTCTAACACTGTTATTAACTTTAAAAATTGATTTTCAGGATGTGAGGTTGTAAGTAAAAAAATTATAACCATAAAAAAATTTTTAGAAGATATACATTACTACTACTTAAAAAATTATATCACTGGGCCAGCCTATAAATTTATTATTTATCTTCAATTCTTAATATTAAGTACAACACTCTTAATTTATTACAAAATAACCAAAAGATTCAGCTTAACAAAATCTTTCTTCTAACATATGATTCATGTCACTAATTAAGTCTTTTATACATCCCATACTCAAGTACTACAAAGTCCATTTACAAATATAACTGAAGACATATATGTTTAATATAAGGTAGAATTATACTTAATAAATATCTTAGAATATATACTCAATAGGAGGTAGAATTTCTAAAAAAAAAAAAAGAATGTATCTTCACTATCTCCTCCAAAAGAAAGTCAAAGTCTTCGTTTGAATTTTCTTCCCAAATTGTAAATATCTGGTCAAGGTAAATAGGATGAAAGTTAAAGAAATACAAAAGGGGGCCAGACACAGTGGCTCACACCTATAATCCTAGCACTCTGGGAGGCCGAAGCGGGCGGATTGCTCGAGGTCAGGAGTTCGAAACCAGCCTGAGCAAGAGTGAGACTCCATCTCTCCTATAAATAGAAAGAAATTAATTGGCCAACTAATATATATAGAAAAATATATTTAAAAAAATGGAACAGTACCAGCAACAGCAGCAGTGGGGAACAGTACCAGCAACAGAAAATGGAACAGTACCAGCAACAGCAGCAGTGAGGATCTAGAGGAGGATTTGCAGGAAGAGCCCGTGGAAGAGGTGGTGGCCCCAGTCAGAACTAGAACCAGGGATATAGTAACTATTGGAATCAAGGCTATGGCAACTATGGATATAACAGCCAAGGTTATGGTGGTTATGGAGGATATGACTACACTGGTTACAATAACTACTATGGATATGGTGATTATAGCAACCAGCAGAGTGCTTATGGGAAAGTATCCAGGCGAGGCGGTCATCAAAATAGCTACAAACCATACTAAATTATTCCATTTGCAACTTATCCCCAAAAGGTGGTGAAAGCAGTATTTTCCAATTTGAAGATTCATTTGAAGGTGGCTCCCGCAACCTGCGAATAGCAGTTCAAACTAAATTTTTTGTATCAAGTCCCCGAATGGAAGTATGACGTTGGGTCCCTCTGAAGTTTAATTCTGAGTTCTCATTAAAAGAAATTTGCTTTCATTGTTTTATTTCTTAATTGCTATGCTTCAGAATCAATTTGTGTTTTATGCCCTTCCCTCCCAGTATTGTAGAGCAAGTCTTGTGTTAAAAGCCCAGTGTGACAGTGTCATGATGTAGTAGTGTCTTACTGGTTTTTTAATAAATCCTTTTGTATAAAAAAAAAAAATGCTGGGCATGGCGGCACATGTCTGTAGTCCCAGCTACTCAGGAGGCTGAGGCAGTAAGACTGCTTAAGCCCAGGAGTTTGAGGTTGCTGTGAGCTAGGCTGACGCCACGGCACTCACTCTAGCTTGGGCAACAAATATACTCAAAGGTGTGACTCTGTTGTAAGATAACCAGCATGACTTACACTGAATGCAAAACTTAGTGCTTGGCTAGGATTTACTTCTATTTCCCCTCCCAGTGATTTGTCTTTACTTGAAACACTTTCCTATTTTCTCAGTATTGGCCATTCATGTCATAAATGTTTTAAAATATTCTGTATGATTGATCACACAGGGAATTGTATTTAAAAAATTATTAGTAGAAGGAATTAATGCCCATATTAATTTCCTTTATATTGAACACCTGTACTTTGCCAAAGGTCTTCCTAGTGAAAGACTATGTTATTTGGTCGGTCATGGCAGCAAAAAGCAGAAATATCCAGAAATATATTTACCAATCTACAAGAAATTACTAGAGCAATCCATTATAATGTACAAATGTTTCAGCACATTTAGAATTAGTTCACTTCTTTGTGTCACTACTTATGAATGACACCCCAATTGGAGTTTATTGTAAGGCATTGAAAATCTTTCCAAACTCTGGTCTAAACTTTTAAACCTTGCTTTATAGTATACTCCTGCATAACCTGCAGAAAAATAGATTTAGTAAAATTCCCAAACTTCTTTTGTTCTTTTTCTACTCCACATTGCATTCCACTTGTATCAATTTAAGGTATCTCCATATTGCTTTCCACAGAGGCTGAACCAGTTTGCAGTCCCACCAGCAGTGTATGAGTGTTCCTATCTCTCCCCATCCACCCAACATTTATTGTTTGGGGACTTTTTGATAAAGGCCATTCTTATTGGAGATAAGTGATATCTCACTGCAGTTTTGATTTGCATTTCCCTGATGATTAGAGATGTTGAGCATTTTTCATATGTTTGTTGGCCTTTATTCTGTCTTCTTTTGAAAAGTTTCTGTTCAAGTCCTTTGCCCACTTTTTGATAGGGTTGTTTGATTTTTCCGTGCTAATTTTCCTGGGTTCTAAATAAATTCTAGTTATCAGCCCTTTATTGGGTGTGTAGCTTGCAAAAATTTTATCCCATTCTGTGGATTGTTTGCTCTCTTAACAGCTTCTTTGGCTGTGCAGAAGCTTTTGAATTTGATCAGCTCCCATTTATTTATTTTGTTGCTGCTGTGATTGCTTTTGGTGTCTTCTTCATAAATTCTTTGCCTAGGCCAATGTCTAGAAGAGTATTTCCAATGTTTTCCTCTAGAGGAAAATGTTGTTTTTGTTTTGTTCTGTTTTGTTCTTCCCTAGAATACTCTTAACAGTTTTCAGGGTTTCCAAGGTTCCTGCTTTAATATGCCTCACCACCCCCCAATAAAATGAGATTTTAAAAAAGTATACTAATAGAAATGTATAATAAATTTTAAAAATGGGTGTTGAGATGCAATTAATTTGTGCTTTCTTAACTATTTTCCCAATAAATAAAATATGAATTTCTTCTCTGATAATATACAAATAAAAAACTTTTTTGAAACTTTTCCATTCTAATTAGCATTATACTTATATGGCATCCCTGATAAATGGATTTGCAAGAAATGCTTCAAATAATTAAATATGAAATTAAAACCAACCTATAGCCTTAAGTAATACTTTTTGCCAAGCCTCACATCAAACCATAATGCCCATAAATAAACCATGAAAACGAAAAACTACCTATTTTAACAGAACTGGCAAGTAGCATCATAAAGAAATCTATATCTCATTAATAACCAAAATTTAGCAAATTGCACTTAGTAACTTCAGAGAAAGTTCTATATCAAATGTCAGATTACCACCTCCTTTCTTAATTCTGAGATACAAATATTTAAGCATACAATAGCTTAAGAATACAATGTTTTCTATTTTATGGGACAACACAAAACAATTTAGCATATCTTTCCTTTTATATACTTAACAACATTTTGTATGAGAGTCTGATATGTTCTACCATTTATTTAAATTATAATATCTTGCATTAAATCAAGAGTGTATATTTACGTAGCTATTGCATCTTCTGTTTATATTAGGAAACTTATAAAAGGAGTAAAAATTATACTTTTGTTTGAAGATAAAAATAGCCTAAACATGAGAAATACCTTCTTTCCTTTCTTTTGGTTCTGTAAATAATTTTGCTCATGTTTTTTAATTTGGAGAAATGTAACTAAGCCTCATCAATATTGCCTCAATGTTCCAAATCTCTAATTTGTAAACATTAATATTTAACCTTAGCAAATCTGTGTTCCAAACTATGTATCTATTCGTAAAGTAATTTAAATTCCTTTCTGGATAGTAATTTTCAAAACAAAAATTCTTAACAATTTTAAAAGCCCACCAAACATACACATTATCCCACTTTGGGGATTATGCATTAAGATTTAAAAGTTCAGGTTTCATTGAAAATTTCACTCATTCTGGGCTCTGTCTTATCAGAAAGTCAGGAAATTCTGAATAAGTGGCTAGACTGTAAAAAATTATATTTGACGTCTACTTCCTGACAACTCTGAAAAGATCTTCCTGTAAAACTGAGCCTCAATTTCAGGTTCTCCCCCATCAAATTACCTAAAAATAATGGTCCCAAATATGCACAAGAAAAAACCAAAACATTCTATCAGCCAGGCATCTAAGCCTGATACAGACAAAGTATAACAATTTTTAGGACAGAAAGACTGGCATATCCTAAAATAAGCATGTAGATTTTTGTGACTTTATCATTCTTTTTAATTTTATTTTCTCAGCATTTGTGCCAAACTAAGTTAACTACTTATAAAAAGGGGAGGGGGAGCATGTTAAATGATAGCTAACATAATTTTAATAACCTTTGTTTTGATTTTAAGCAAACCAAATTATAATATGAATGCAAGTGCAATAAGTAATCACATATTTAAGTATAATCTGCAGATATTTCATCATTGTAAAGGTTGATTAAAGTTACAGACCACTTTTTAGTGCAAAAACCCCAAATATTTCCAAAAAACCTGTCACAAATATTATTTTAACATGATTCTATTCTCCCACTAAAACCATGAAGGGAGATTTTAAAAACTGTTTCATTTTCTTTAATTATTATTCAAGACAACAAAATGGTATCACTGCATACAAGTTTACAAACTGCCATAATAGTCTTGCCCAGATACTAAAAATTGTTTTAAGATACCATCATAAAAATATTAAGTAAATGACATATTTTTGAAATGTCTTTAAATTGTATTCATTGTTAATAACATGGAACATTAACATTAAGAAGCACACTCCAAACAACTGCAGGTTGAACAGAACAGGCACACAAAAATAATTTTTACTTATGTGAAACAAGGGAATGACTTTTCAATCAGACAGATTAAAAATTATCATTCTTGACAAAATCATATTCAGGAAAAGAAGAGAAAGAAGAAAGAGAGAAGGAAGAAGGAAAGACAGACATTTTTCAGTAAATAAATTATCTAAATTTGGATGGCTGGTTTTGCATTTGGTATCTTGCAAAGAATATATCATGTTTCTAGGTAAAACATAATTCAGATTTTAATGAACTTCCATCAAGTAACATATAAGTAAGATAATTTTTAATGTATGTTTCACATGCTAATAAAAAGGCATATTTTTTAAAACTACAATGTATATACAAATATGGTTTTAAATTTTAAAAAATAGAATCCAGCATTTATTAAATAACATATATATGCATAACTTTAGTAAGAAGATATAATTGATCTATTTATGATTCTATGGAAAAGCTAAACTTATAAAACAGCACCAAGAAATTAGCAAGATATGTAATAATTTTCTAAAAAATAATACCACAACACTGACTTCAATGAGAGCTATAAGTACACTGGGTTAGGTTTTCCCTTCTCTCTTTATTTCCATACTCACAGCAACCAGTGCCTTCAAAGAGAATTCTGGAGGATTGACAGAAAATATGAAAGGAAATAGGAATCTTAATCAATATAGTAGATTAGGAATAAGAAGGCAACCATTTTAACTAGAGTGTTATGAGTACAAAGTTTTCTACTATACATAATAGTGTAGTAGAAATATATGTGTTTGTGTATACATATCTATATATATGTATGTGTTGATAATATTCTTTAAGCAAGTAGAATTATAAAATGTAGAGAAAACTAAACTATAAAAGTAAATAGAAGCAAAGAAGACCTGCCACATTACAACAGAAGAGAATTTCAAAAGTTTTTGCCCATGAAAGGATTTGAGAGACATTTTATTATTTGTAGAATAGTATATGGTTGGCTGGACCACAGACTTTAGCATGGGGGATAGCACTTTGTAAGTTCACCACAGCTGCCAGTTGTCTTGTGGCAGTATTTTGTTTATTTTTAAGAATATGTGCAAGAAATGACAGCTTTACCAGCACTTCACTCAACAAAGATCTACATTTACCGATTTTTTTTAACTTGAACAAGAAAAATGTTGCCTTTTGTATAAAGCCACAGTTCCTTTTTCATTAAATGAAATGGAAGTAAAAACCATTAAGAAGGCTTAAAAATCACACAGGAGCAAACTCTGTTAGATGTATTTAGCTGAGTCAAAACATTTTATGTATTTTAAAGAATAAGCATGAATGTCATAATTTGAACATTATTACATTAACCTTCCCCGTCAGTAAGCGAAAAAAAGCAAAAATAACAAGACTATGCCTTACTACAAAATGCTTTATCATATTCCACAGTAACACTTCAACACAAATTAAATAGAAATTTATTGTGTATCTTACTGTATCCTGACATGATCCTAAGCACATTAAAAATTCAAAACAAGCATAATATATAATTCTTCACACTAGTGAACACTGAGAACTCAAATTTAAACTAAAGAAAAATAAAATGAAAACTCAGTTTTTAATTTCCTATTTCTGATTGTACATTGAAAAGAAAATTCCAATTCCTAATGATATAGCCAAAATATTAACAGCTTAACAATTACTACTTGGGTACTGAGCAGCAATTAATTAAATTATTCCCCTCACTACCGCCACCAAAAGGATTCATTTTCAATTCTTACTACCAAACTAAAATAACTTACTATCTGGAATCGCATTAATATTTAGTTCTATGGAAAAATAGATAGGAAAATAAAATAGAAGAACCTGAAAAGCTTGTATAGATTAGAAGGAAAATGGATAAAAATTTATAGAGGCTACACTATTTAATAATCTATAGCTCAATCTCAAGCAAACTATAGAAAAAGTGATTTTATAATTTTCTCTTATAATTTTCAGATAGCTTCTAAACATTTCTTGAATTAGATCTTATTGCTACTGCCCTAGTTCAGAATCTACTAGATACAAGCTCCTCAAGAGCAGGTCTCATGTTATCTCCATGGCTGTGTATCATCCAATCTTAACTTCATGATGAACTACAATATTAAATGGAAAAAAGAAATGAATACACAAAGAATGAAAAAATGACAACCAAAATAGTTACTAAAAATAGTACACACAGCTCACTCACACAATCACACTCTTTTAAGTGTGTAAACTGCTTTCATAAATAAGTGAATTCAAGCCATACTTTATAAATTAGAATAGATCTAAAAACAATAAAAATTCAAATCAATATATCAAATTACATGGAATAAAGATTATTTCTCTCATTTATAAGTAATATCATGGCTGATATCTTCAGGTAGCACACACATTACAAAAGAAGTACGCATGTGGTTTCTTTGAAAACTCTTATATTCACTCATATTTACCAAATTAGCAATGCCTTCAACTGGAGGTTAAAATACAAGCATGTATAAGAAAAGTTTACTTCTCTTTAAATAACTGATAAATTTCTAATGTTTGCCCATGTATAATATATATAAATATGTAATTTCATTGTTATTCTCATTGTCTTATAGCACAAAAACAAAAAATATGGTCTATTGGGTATAAATTTGCTTTTAAAATTTATTTTTTTTTAAATACTGAAATTGGTACCAGAAATGGCTTTAGGACAGAAGTCTATATAAATCAATTATAAAAGCAATAGACAAAGTAGTAATAGAGCTTCCAACAAAAATGCCCCAGGCCCAGATTTCTCAGGAGAGTGCAATGCTACTTGAAACTATTCCAAAACTATTCCAAAAGCTAACTGACATGTCATAGGACAAACCTATGGAGAAACACAGTGAGAGGAAGTAAAGTCTCCTCTGATCAGTCTGCAAAGAATTAAGAATCTTGTGTCAACAGCTACATACATGAGCCATTTTGGAAGATTCATAAAAAGGTATTTAACCAATCAGTGAACTATAGCATGGAATAAGTAATAAAGTATATGTCAATGTTGTAGTTAATTAACCAAATAAAATAAAAGTAATGGTCAAATCAACATGCAAATATATATTACCTGAAAATTGGTAATACACAAAGAAAATAAAAAAATATTACCTGTGAATTTAAGTATATATGAAGCAAAAAAATAACATAAAGAAATACCATGAAAATAATAAATTCATTGGTTGTACAACCTAGATGGTGATAGAAAATAAAGAAAATAGATCTAACTGCTGCCTTCTTTCTTAGATCACTGTCCATAGATCTTTTGCTCTACCATACTGGTAACCCTTAGAAGCTTCTTAATATTAATTTTGTACTCTTCAATGTTAATTCCAAATTTTTCACCTAACTTTCCAAAGTTTTTTTGTTTTGTTTATTTTAAGGTAACATGTGTCACAGTGATCACAAACAAATGCCTACAGGTATCTTTGTTTTTCTTTTTTTTTTGGAGATAAGAGTCTCACTCTGTTGCCCAGTCAGAGTGCCCTGGTGTCAGCCCAACTCACAGCAATCTCAAACTCCTGGGCTCAAGAAATCCTCCTGCCTCAGCCTCCCGAGGAGATGGGACTACAGGCACATGCCATGGATACACAGCTAATTTTTTTCTATTTTTAGTAGAGACAGCATCTCACTCTTGCTCAGGCTGGTCTCGAACTCCTCAGCTCAAGTCCTCCTGCCCCGGCCTCCCAGAGTACTGGGATTATAGGTGTGACCCACTGCACCTAGCCTACAGTTATCCTTTTTAAAAAAAAAGAATTTTGAAATTCCAAAAGATTTCTAAGTATTTTGGAAGTTTCAAGTTTTCCAATTACTAAAACATCGTCAAAAAAGGAAAAACTAAGGAAAGCTTGCCTGACTCTTATTAAAAATTTTCTCTATAATAATCCTCACAGACAGTAGCCAAAAATAAACTAGAATTAGTCAGTGACAGTATTTCACAAAAATAAGGATTGTATGTATCACAGAGCAGTAAGAGTTTTGAAATCTGGAGAAACTCTGTAAACAAGAAAGAAAAAATCTGAGATGTAGATCAATTTTGGTCCTATCTGACAAAGTTATGAAATGAAGTGTATGAAGTTTTTATAAGACAACTCTCTTAGAAATAAGTAGATTCGAAAGTATCATAATAGCAGTTTATCATTTTCCATCATTGATTTAAAAAGAAAAATGCTGATTTTATATTTGCTGCTCTACCTTTGGCCTTTCCAAACGTTTTTTTAAAAATATACTTTAATAGTAGTTTTCAAACGTACACTTCCCAGCCCTATAAATATTTTTTGTAAAACAAATGTCATCAGAGGGACACTGCCCATGACAAGATGTTCTGTCTGCCATCCTCATCACTGTACAAACTCTTAACATGTTTGTTATAATTAACAAATGTCTGAGAATGCCTGGAATTCCTAGAAAGGAAGTGTGAGGGAGGTCATGAATATAGTTGATATATTAGAGGAAATAGTCCTATGTGTGGGATCGGTTAAGCTTTTAAAAATCATGACACCAATCCAATAATAGAATTTAAAAAACAGCTTTCTACTTTAAAGCAATCATAGAAAGAATATACTACATTGGGAAAAATGCACATTTTTTTAATATAATTCAAAGAATGACAAAGATAGACCCTGCTCTCTAGGAATTTATGATACAAAGTGAATATACGGAAAACAGAAAACAATGCAAAATCAAGGCAAAGTGACCAGTATGGAATAGAATACTTAGGGGAAAATGTATATTTAAAAGCTAGAACTTAAGCTAGAAAGCACATAAAATATGCATGTGTATAATTTTAAATATAATGTAAAGTTTGTATCTACCTTACAATTTATTTTATGCTATAGTGGCTTCTATAGCAGATGATTTATATTCCTAATATATTTTTCATAGGATGTTCATAAGATTAGTTTGAATTCCCTGAGCACACTGTAGGATATATCAGAAAATAATATTGGAGAAAAATATTTCAAAGATGGGGAGCAGCAGAGTTATACCTGACTAAGACTCAAATCTGACCATAAAAATATTTCACAAAATTAATAATTTCTCTTCCCAGGAAGAAAGAAGAGTTAATATGTTTGGAACAAATATAATTAATTAAAACATGAATTTTCTTCAAATTTGAAATTTTTTAACTTTTTAAATAAATACATTTCCTTTATGAATTTATAGGACAAATCTACATTCAATATCCAATGTCCAATATTTGACTATCAGTCAACCTAAATCAAACCCTTACTAAGGACTGTGGAAGATTCTGTGGAGTCCAAAACAGAAGTAGAAGATACAGATCCTGTCCTGGAGAGTTTGCTACCTCCCTAGCTAAAAAAAAAAAAAAAAAAAAAAAAAAACCCTCAAGTATGACTAGAAATTACTATAAAAAGGAAAAATAATCTATTAATTTTATCAATTTATAATTCTTGAAAATGTGACATATATGATCTCATTTTTCAACATTAAATCATTAATATTCAACCCCAAGTGCAGTATAAATTATAAAAATCTGAATATTAGCAAAAGTGTTTTGGATGCTTAAACATGAACATAACAAGCTTAATGCACATTTGAACAGAAAAAGTACATACTGAAATAACAAAGAGAAGTCTTCCAAAACACCAAGAAATTTTACCATTGTTACTCTTTCTCATTTCTTCAGTAGAATCTTAGACTCTAGCCTGCATTCTCTGTAAGTTCTCAAAGTCACAAATCAGAGGAATAATTCAGGAAACCTAAGAAGCAGTTTGAAACCAGAAAGAAGGGGGAAAATAGTATCATTTAGAATAGAACCTATTAAGAAAACCAAAAATTAAAGTACCCAGTGTTGACAAATATGTTCTCTTTATAAACTCTGGGGTGTAAACTAATTCTAAGCCTTGGGAAGGCAATTGGGCCATATCAATTTTTTTTAAGTATATACACCCTTTGACCTACAAATTGTTCCTCCAGATATATATCCTACTTAAGAATACACAAAAGTGCCTAAGAGTATATGCACAAGGATGTTCCTTTTAGCATTATTAGAGAAATTAAATACTGAAAACAACTCAGATATTCAACAAGAGAATGAGTAAATAAATTATGGCATAACTATCCTGTGGAATAATTATCCAATAGTTACAAAGAATGATTTGGACTGGTATATCTAACAATTAGAAGGATGTTCATGATTCATTTTATGTAAAAAAGGTAATATGAAGAATGTATATGATCCCATTTTTATTACTAACATAGATACAATATATTATTTTTCTATGCTTATATAGATAGATGCATACATTTGAGGATGAATATAAAACAGGGAGGACACCACATCAAACTGTGAGTGGTTAATTCAGAGGGCAAGAGTGGAAAAGAGTGAAAAGAGGGAACATTTGTTTTTTATTTTACACATTTCTACATACTTTGGAACTTTGCCAAGTAGCATATATTACTTTTATAATTTTTTAACAACTCAGTGGAAACACTAAAAGACAGGATAAGGGCAAAAGGAAGGTGATTAAAACAAAATAAAATACAGAATGCTAGGCTATAGTTTCTTATTTTCTCCGATTTGAATTCAAATTAGCTCAATTCAATTAACTTAGTGAAACTCCAGAACTTAAATTTTTTTTTTCATAAAGGCCTCTGCATAAGATTGAGAACAAAAAGATGACTGTACAAACTACACTGGCTTCCTCTCTACAATACTCTAAAGAAACAAGCATCAGAACACCACATAGTGGTCTGCTGAATTTCATCATCACAACAAAGGGAGCGGTCTGGAAGGAAGCTCTCTGTCATTGTTCAACTCTGAATTTGTAACTGGGAATTCTGAATAAATAACCTTATTTAGCAAATATCCTATAGCATAAACACAAAACATTCTTTCTAAACAAAGACAGATAAAGGCAACATTAACTGAGTCTCAAAGTATAATATAGACTAAGAGGGTTTAATTTTGAAAGACTGGCAAATAAACATCCCCTAGCCAGGCATAAGTAACATTTTGTGCTAGATAAATGAATGGTAAAGAATCTGATTTTGTTTATTTTACCACAAACAATAAGAAGTTGTTGAAACAGGATGGTGCCTAGACATTTCCTTTATAATTTTACAGTTTGATTGAAAAATGCTCCAATCTTTGAAATCTAAAGTTGTAAAATACCATCAAAAGATTCTCAATAGCCAGTACTATGAGCACAAAGCAAATCAAATGGCAACCACATGCACACACAGTGCAACCAACACACACATATATAGCATATTTCAGGTCATATTAACATACTATGATTAACAAACCACATTCTGATAGGGCTCAAAGGAGTGGGGTTTGAGGATCCATGTTGGTTAAGGTCAAGATCTGCCATATCCCCAAAGCCCATGGGAGGGTTATATTGAGTTCAACAGGATCTCTTAGACTTGGCAGTTAGTGTTCAAACCCAACCACAATACTTTATGACACATAGTAACTATTTCTCTATTCCCTGTTTTCATCTTACATGAACACATTAATCAGAATCTGGCCTCAGGTATTCCACCTGGTCAACTTCGTACACATAGTTTCCCTGCATGGCCCCTCTAACTTATTGCTCTTTACCTCAGAGACTTTCTGTGAAGTACTGCTATGTAACCTCTAGCACATAAAGTTCAAGCTAACTGTCTGTGGGAAATAAACTGTAAGAGTTTTATTAATGAACTCTTACTTGGTTTGACATATCTCCCTGTAAGACACAAACCAAGCACTGACATTCCTAAACATTTAAAATCTAAGTCAGAAAAAGTTTGAGAACCCAATAGGATAAAATATTCTTAACTAATCATAAGCATTTGGCCAAACCATTATTTTGGATAAGACTCACTTAATTATAAATCTTGAAATCAAAATATCCATAAAATGAACCACATAATAACTACATTTTCTAGTATATGATCTTTAAACATTGTTTTACTAGTCTTATTTTTTCCCCTTTTGCTCTGTAAAACAACTTTCTGTTCATTTCTACACCAACTTTAAATCAAAATATGGCATATCACTGAGTAAAAAATATTGGGCCATAAACCAGGTGATTCAAATTACTGAATTTCACAAACGAAATCATAAACTTACATATCTTAACTTACAAATCTTTATGTTTTCCTACTAATAAATGGAGATAATTTTAATAAATGTATGTATGATGCTAAATGAGTATTATAATGCTAATCATTCAAATCTTACATGAGAAAAATTTAATTGTCTATAACGATGAACTTTATTATAGGTAACAGAGAGATTCCTTAACAGGAAAACTAAATCCCTCAGAGGATTAACTTCAATAGTAAACAAATCTTTAAAAATCATCTACTCATATATCCTACCTAACCCAAACTAAGTGAACAATTTTAACTCATGGAGAAGTAACTTTTAAAGAATGAAACATTTCGTAAATTAAAAATCCTTTTGTAAATTAACCAGAGATTCTTGGGGAAATGGTTGATTCCAGTTGGGGCCTACGTGTACAAGCTAAACTTAGAACACTTTATCTTACTACAATAAGGGTTTTATCAAAAGGGTTTTATCAAAAGGATTCAGAACAACTTGTAGAGACTTCCACTCACCAAAGAAGAGATAATTTGACCATGAAGAAAGATACATATAATGCATTGAAACATAAAAAATATGCTTAAATCTATGACTTCATAATAATATTTTTTAAAACTTCATTATTCATCTTTGAAGGATTTTATGAAACCAACTAATTTTTTTGAATACTGTTAAATAAAGGAAGAAAAATCAATACTTCATCCTATCTTTCCCATATGAAAGGTAACAACATAGTTGACAAAGAAAAGTTTTCCTTTATGTAAGTATTCTAAGACAAAATGATAAAAGAATATGTCTATTTTTAAAGTCTAATAAATGTAATTAATGATAGGCAATGGTTATCAATGGCTGCTAACAAGACAAACAAACCAACCAATCGGCCAGATATTATGTATCTCTTGATGAAATTACACAAAATCAATTATGAAATATTTCTGGGAGGACCAAAAAAAAAAAACCACACCTGAACCTAATCAAGCCTCTACATCTATTATTGATTTGCAGGAAATACAAACAGAAGAAGAATACCACAGGGATCACCAAAAACCAGACTGTGAGAAACTTTACAATCTGGTTTCATCAATAAATAAATTTCTAGGAAACTACAGGGAGATGCATGGAGGAGAAAGCAACCCAATTAAAATAAATTTAAGATATATCAACCAACTGGAATGTACAGAACTGATTTAATGAAATGTGTAGACCTGATTCAGACTCTGATTTTAACAAACTATAAAAAAAAGAGAGACAAAGAGATAACTAAGGTGGTGATAATAAGGAAAAATTCTTAAGTGAGATAAATGGCATTGTGTTTATATCTTTAAAAGAAAAGTCCTATCTTTTAATGATACATACTGAAATATTTACATAAAGAGAGATGGTATCTGAAATTTGCTTCAAAACTATCAAAGTGAGGTAGCAACAGGAAAGTGGTTGGGGATATAGATTTTAAAAAGACAGGCAAACAGTGAATAATTATTAAAGCTGATGATGGTTACTTTAGGGATCATTATCCTCTTTACTTTTGTATAAGGTTAAAATTTTCCTCAATAAAAAAATTTTTCACTGAAAAATCCTCTTGTAATATAATAAATGGTGCCTTAAATTTTTTATTTAGCAAAGATGTGTGTATGTTAAATTTTTAGGAAGAATAAACCAATGTGTGTTAATACTTGGGTATATTAAATTATTACTATATTATATTAAATTCTTGGGTAGAGGTAGCTCATGCCTGTAATCCTAGCACTTGGGGAAGCATCAACTCAAGAGAAATTAAAACATATGTCAACACAAAGACTTCTATGCAAATGATCACAGCAGTATTATTCATAATAGCTGAAAGGTGAAAATAATCCAAATGTCCACTAACTGGTTAATAGATAAACAAAATATCTATACAATGAAATACTATTCAATCATGAAAAGGAAAAAAACTACTGATACAGGTGGACCTCAAAAACCTGTTAAAGCAAAGAAGTTAGACACAAATGAGTGCATATTATATAATTCCATGTATATAAAATATTCAGAAAAAGCAAGTCTGTATATTGTGATATCATAAAAAATATATTTGGACTTTGTCCCTGGTTCCAGGCACAGAACTTTAAAAATTGTTGGAATTTCCTGAGAGATAGCAGTGTCTTTGTTATGCTAATGGTGGCTCAAGATGACAGCTTAAGAATAGGGGCTGCTCACCAGGAAGAGCAAGCACATGATTAGAGGGTTAGAACTCTGGGCTAACCAGACCTCCAAGGACCAGAAGGGAACTGGAATTTGAGTTCAATTCCATGGCCCAAGGTTTAATCAATCATGCCCATACAATTAAACCCCAATAAAAACTCTGGACACTGGGACTTGGAGGAGCCTCCTGATTGGTGAACACACTGATGTGTAAAGAAGGTGACATACCCTGCAGACAGAGAAAGGGCATACGAGCTCTACATTCAGGTCCTTTTCAGACCTTGTCCTATTTGTACTCTTTATAATAAAACTATATAAATGTAGCATTTTTAATGAGTGTTGTGAGTCATTCTCGTGAATTATTGAACCTGACGGAGTTGTAGAAATCCCCAAATTTATAGTCAGCCATCAGAATTGCAAGCATCCCCAGAGACTGTGGCTGGCATTTAAAGGAAGGCAGTCCTCTGGAAGGGCTGAGCCATTAAACCTGTGGAGTTTTATGCTAATTGATGGGTAGTTAATGTCAAAACTGTATTACAATATAACTACATGAGGTAGAACTGGAACAAGAGACAAAGAGTGGTTACCTGAGGCTCTCCCTGTAGTAGTGGAAAGTGATAGCAAATATTCTAAAGCTGGATTTGATGATGGTTATACAACTCTATAAATGTATTCTACAAATCATTAAATTGTATACTTTCAATGATTACAATTTATGGCATGTAAATTATACCTCAACAAAGCTGTTTAAAATAACAAAGAAAATCTAATCAATAAGTTTCAAAGACTGCAGAAATCATAAAAAGTTGTAATATTCAGATATGCTTCATTCTGTATTCTAATAATGAACAACAAATACTTACTGAATGCAACAATCACTGAAAAAACAAGAAATAAAGGGTTCCAACTGTCATGAAAGCACACCACTAGATGAAAGAATGCTATCACAATTAGCACTATTAAATTAGGTTAAAAAGACTCAGGATGGATTATGTCCACATTTATAATTTTATGAAAAAGACATTAAAAAGAAGGAGAGAATGCTTTAATTTGGGGCAATTTGGGATTAGCCAATGTCCTTATGCCATCATTAGTTCTAGAGACTTTAAGATCAATTGTGATTCTACCTTTTAAATGTTTTTTACTTGATAATCTTATAATCCATTCCTGTAAATTATATCAAAAGAACTATCATGTATATTACATTAAAGTCTAATTTGCATTCAGCACTGGATGATAAGACACTTCAAATGATAAGGAAAGAGAGAAAGGGAAGAAGTTTTTGTATATATGGGAGTCACTGTTTTTCAGTTCCTAAGATTTCCCTCTTGCTATTGTTCTTTAATTCTCCTCTTGAAGCCATCCTCCTGATAAAGAAGGAGTGCATGTATGAAATCTATTCATCCTCACCTCCCATCCATTAACTCCCCACTCCACTATAATCTGACTTCAGTTCCAAATACAGGCTGAAACTACTATAGCAAAAGTCATTAAGCCAGACATTTTCCAAATTCCTTCACTCTTCAAGCCATCTAAACAATCTTTCCCAAGGACTTCAATTCTCTTCAATTCCTGGGTGTACGGAAATTTATATAATCTCCTATATGAAATTAATGTTGCCAATTTATCATTAAATACTAATCTTCTCTATTCTGACCAACCACAGCCCTACTGAACCACTTCAAACAATATTTGCCACTATATAGCAAACTCATCTGTTGAGAACATAGCCAAGTAAACAAGAAAAAATAATGTACAAACAAAACACTAAAAATTACACATACACACACATACATACACATATGTATAAAGTTAAATTTCTCTGATAATTCAAAAAGCTTAAGTTACTTCCTGTTGAACTCAACACACAAAATTCTTTTTGTATTCTTTTATACAAAGAAACATTTTCCATATATCTAAAGTCTTTATTTTTAAAATAGAGCCTGTATTTTCTAATGCATTCAACCACATTTATCTATATAACCAAGGTAAAGAAGTTTAAGTTTAGTGGGTGGTTGCTGTAGAGGCAGTAGTTGGGACTGGCCTTAACCATGTGGAAATAATTGCCTTCCTGGTCTAAAGCTCTTCCTATTAGGATCAAAACAAACTGATGTTATCTTAAGAACCCTTCCAATTTTTGAAAAATAAAACCTAAGTGTTCCACAGTTAGGCAGATATTGTCCAGATATTGTTTATTTTGTTTAAGGACAAAATTATGGAACATTTATTTTTATATTTAAATCAAAAGCAGAGTTACTATTATAAAGAAAATAAGGGCTTTTCAAAAGATAATTATCTCAGTATAGAAAGGTACACACAGAGTTGGTATAGACAAAGCCACCAAACTTAAACATTGTGATGTGATATTTTTAAAAATCTCAGTTTGGCCCTTGGCCTTCTTTGTATGCACCAAAATTTTCATAAAACTGTTCATCAGGAATTTGAAATAATGTACATAACACAATGAGCTATTTAATGCAGATTTAGTGACAACAATTAAAATATTCCAGCAAGAATAAAATACAAATTCAGAGGCTCAATGTTTTACGATGTGATTCTGCTATGGATTGCAAATTTGCTAAGCACCTGCCAAAATATAATGTTATTTTGATTCATGTAATTGGAGAACTGAAAAAATTATGAAGATGTTACTTAGCTCAGTCTTTTACCTCAGTTCAATATCTATACCACCAGATTGATGGCTATTAAGAAATACATTTTTTGATTTACAACATTTGGTTGAAAAAAAGAAAAATAAATTTAAAGAAAAGAAATACATTTTTTTCTATATGAGCAAGATAGTAAACCCACAACCTCCTTGAAGCCTCTTTTAATGTTTCCTCACCCTGAAAGCAATGACCAGTAGCTTCAGTTATTTCAAACTTTCTGTTCTGTAATCAAAATTCATTTCTTCCCACAACATTAAAGATAGGATTGGGAGTCCTTTGTATATATAGGAAGTCCTCACTTAATGTTGTCAATAGACTCTTGAAAACTGCTACTTTAAGCAAAATGATGTATATAACAAAACCATTTTTTTCTTCACCAACCTTATAACAAAACAATGTTGAATAAAAGGATGTTATTGGAGGACCTGCTATATGCTGTTTCACTTAAAGTTGCAGTTTCCAAGAACCTACTGATGATAAATGAAGATTACCATGCTTGTAAAGCTTCTAAACAAAGTATGAGTCTGAAGTTGTGAGAAGTTCAATAAATTGCCTAAGGTAAAGCCAGAAAAAGAACCCAGATCTACTGACATGTAGACCAGCATTCTTTCTAACCCAGAAGGCTGGCTACTCCAATTGTAAGGGAGATAGAATACTAATTCTTGATTATATTAATACCATATGCTTAATCAATAGCATAAGCAATTCATATCATAATCCTCAGAGAAATGTGATTAAAACAAAACACTACCTCTTTTTTTTTTATTATTACAGGGATACAAATGCTTTAGTTACATATATTGCCTTTGCCCCGCCGGAGTCAAAACTACAAGTGTGCCTATCCTCCAGACAGTATGCACTATACCCTTTAGGTATGAATATACTCATCCCTTCCTCCCCTCTCCAACCAGCCTGACAGCCTATGAATGTTACTTCTATATGTGCACATAAATGTGAATCAATTAGTACCAATTTAATGCTGAGTACATGTGGCGCTTATTTCTCCCTTCTTGTGATATTTCACCTAGAAGAATGGGCTCCAGCTCCAATCAGGATAATCTAAGAGGTAGTTCACCAATTTTTATGGCTGAGTAGTACTCCATGGTATACATATACCACATTTTATTAATCTACTTATATATTCTTATACTATGGTACATATTGCCCACATGTATTGATAGGCACTTAGGTTGTTTCCACATCTTTGCAATTGTGAATTGTGCTGCTATGAACATCTGAGTGCAGATGTATTTTTTATAGAATGTCTTGTTTTCCTTTGGGTACATACCCAGTAGTGGGATTGCTGGATCAAATGGTAGTTATACTTTCAGTTTTTTGAGGTATCTCCATATTACTTTCCACAGAGTTTGTACTAATTTTCAGTCCCACCAGCAGTGTATGAGTGTTCCTATCTCTCTGCACCCACACCCACATTTGTTGTTTTGGGACTTTTTGATGAAAGCCAATCTCACTGGAGTTAAGCGATATCTCATTGTGGTTTTGATTTGCATTTCCCTGATGATTAGAGATGTTGAGTAATTTTTCATCTTTGTTGGCCATTATTCATCTGTTTTCTTTTGAAAAGTTTCTGTTTACATTCTTTGTCCACTTTTTAATGGGGCTGTTTGATTTTTTCTTGTTAATTTTCCTGAGTCTATATAGATGCTAGTTATCAGCCCTTTATCAGATGTGTAGCATGCAAATATTTTCTCCCATTCTGTAGGTTATCCATTCACTCTAATGATAGTTTCCTTGGCTGCGCAAAAGCTTTTTAATTTGAACATGTCCCATTTATTTATTTTTGTTGTTGATGTAATTGCTTTTGGAGTCTTCTTCATAAATTCTTTGCCTAGGCCAATGTCTATAAGAATTTTTCCAACATTTTCTTCTGGAATTCTTATGGTTTCATGCCTTAGGGTTAAGGCTGTTATCTATCATGAGTTGATTTCTGTGAGAGGTGAAGGTGAGAACCCTGTTTCAGACTTCTACATGTGGCTATACAATTTTCCCAGCACCATTTATTGAATAGGGATTATCTTCCCCAACACTACCTCTTCTTGAATCTCAAATATTTCCTTTAGAAAAAAAATGGTGATAAAAGTACCTAAAAAGGAAAGTTGTTTTGATGTATAAATGAGCTAAATAATAATGTATTCAGAACACAAAATAGGCACTCAACAAATGTTACTTCTCTTCAACATGGTACCCTCTCTTTGATTCTACAACAAGAAGAGTTACCTGTCCCCATTACCTCTCCTTAACTCTCAGCTATCCCCCTTTTCATATTGTTTCTCCTAACTGGCAATGCCTTTTGACCTCTTCCCATTCAATAAAGCTTATCAATTTCTTCAAGGCTCAGTTTAAGATTTACCTCCTTTAAGAAATCTTCTGAACTAACTTAACCCTACTTTACTTATTTCTTCCTTCATTATTTAAATTACTTGTACTTTTAAACTATATACTTGCTTACACCTTCTTTTGAAGCTTTGTAACTGTAATTACTTTCTAAGTGCTTTGTATTTTTCTTTTTTTTTTTTCATGATTAGAATATAAGCTATTAATAGGCTACAATATAAGCTAGCAAAAGGCAGGGATAATGATCAGTTTTGTTCCCTGGTGGATCATAGCATCTAAAACAATATCAGGAATATATAAGTGCTCAAAAGGTATTAGCTGAATAAACAGGCAGGGATTATTTCTGTATCCATTCATGAATCACTCCAAAATTCTAAATGTAATGATAAACACACATTTATAAAAATTTAAAATGTTTGAGCAAATGAAAATAGATATGCCTGATATTTTGAAAACTCAACATTCAAAAAAATTGGTAAAGCCACAATAGATGAATCAACTCACTGGCTAAAGAAAGTCAGTTAGCTTGTTCATTACCTACTCTCAGTGATTCCTGGTCATTACTATAAGAAGGATATATGGTATCAGCTAAAAAACAGAAGGTAAAGGATAGGGTTTGAAGACCCAGGGTTTGAAATCCTACCTCCCCATGGTAAAGAATTGTTAAACTTTGTTCTTTTTTCAAAATTTTGGATTAAGAAAAATTAAATGAAAAAACACCAATTTCTGCTTTACTATGGTCTCAAGTTATATAAAAGAACATTAGATAATTATAAAATACATAAACTTAAGAGACTAACTTTATCTTCTAACAAAGTACTTGTTTCATCCTACACTTAACACCTGGAAGGCATAAGACAGAATTATATCTTTTGTAAAGAAATACAAAATATTACTTTTGAGCCAACACATTCAATAACTATTGATAGTGATTATTTTTAAAATTGGCCCTTCAAATAGAGAAACACATAAAAAAAATTCTACCCAAAAAAGTGATCTTCATTCCAGCTTATATAATTCAAACAAGGTACAAAGATCCAGCTACTTCACATACAGGACTTTATAAAGAACATCACACCATGGTTAAACACTCGATGCAGTAATGGATTTGTAAAGGATCAATATGGTTTTTTTCTGTTCATTTTAAGCCATATATTATTCTACACACATGAAAAGATAGCCATCGTAATTAGAATGAATAAAAATCATTGCCAATTACATACTTAGAGGTATTAACTACAATGCTATCATTCAATTGTCGAATTAATGACAATTAATGAGGGCTAACGATGATTAGAAAACTCTAAGTGAGTGAATTATTATACATCAAGGGAGATTATATTGTATAGTCGAATAAATTGGCTTTGGAGACTGGGGTCCAAATCCTAGCTTTCCCATTTCCTAGCTGTTTGACCACAGGCAAAATGTTTAACTTCTCTGAGCCTCGGTTTATCTATAAGATATGGCCATTATAATTTCTGCCTTGAAGTCATGATGAGGATTTAAAAAGACAATGTATCACTTCTCTGGTTAAAAACTCCTATGACACATTACAACCCACAAAGTAAGTTTCAAACTGTCTTACTTTCAGAAAAGAGAAAAATGTTCTTTAATCTCAAAATCTGTTAAAACATTCAAGCAGAAACATCTAATAAGTAGACAAAATGTAGCATTAAAGCCAGCACAGAGAGAAGAAAACACATGCAAATTTCACTGTCATCACACATCTAGATTACAAATTTAGTCAAATACTGATATTTTTGTAATTTGAATATTCCAATCTTTATTTCTGCTACATGATATTATTGTCATAAAGTTACCTATAAATCTTTGCTTAACAAATATTTTTGCAGTATTGAGCTAGCACAATTTTTTAAATGCCCTAGGAACTGATAAACTTCTTGTTACTCTCCCTTAGCATATCATAAATTTTCTAATATGATAAATACAGTGATTTCAGCTCCTGTTTTAAATAAGCCATTGTTAACCTTTTAGTTCATCTCCTACCCTCAAATGAATTCTCTGCTACTGCCTTGATACTAAAACAGAGTTTAAGTTTAGCACATTCCAAGTTAAATCTGGATGCTACTTAGTTCCAGACTCAATCTAAAGTATTTCTACCCTCTCCCAAACTCTTTTTCTCAATTATTGATGTAATTGTTTCCCCTACCAGGGTAAGCTCCTCTCACATCATGTCTACTATTTTCATAGCACTTACCCCATCATTCCCCAAAACCTATGCCATTTGTGTGTGTGTATACTTGTGTGTGTGTATACAGTCAATATTTTTGTTTTGTCTTAATTCTCTACTTCCCAAAGTCAAATCATTAAATTAAAACTGATTAGTGGGCCGGGCGCGGTGGCTCACGCCTGTAATCCTAGCTCTCTGGGAGGCCGAGGCGGGCGGATTGCTCGAGGTCGGGAGTTCAAAACCAGCCTGAGCAAGAGCGAGACCCCGTCTCTACTATAAATAGAAAGAAACTAATTGGCCAACTGATATGTATATAAAAAATTAGCCGGGCATGGTGGCGCATGCCTGTAGTCCCAGCTACTCGGGAGGCTGAGGCAGAAGGATTGCTCAAGCCCAGGAGTTTGAGGTTGCTGTGAGCTAGCCTGACGCCACGGCACTCACTCTAGCCTGGACAACAAAGCGAGACTCTGTCTCAAAAAAAAAAAAAAAAAAAAAAAACTGATTAGTGGCCTATCCTAGCCACCATTTACTAATTCCTACTACATATCACTGTGTGCTTTTTAAACTATAAAGTATTATTTTATCAACTCTAAAATATCATAGACTTATAAGAAATCTCTCAATTTAAGAAGCATTACATTTGAAAGATAGCAGATGGTGACTATGAGGTACCACTGATTAGAAGACATGTTCCATTTACAGAGATCATAAAATGTAAGGAAAAACATGTACATCTTTTTTTTTATTTATTTATTTTTTTATTTTTTTTTAAAACATGTACATCTTACTCTTTTAACCTCATTTTAGAAACTGAAGGTCAGAGTGCTTAAACACATTGTTAACCAGGTTGGTTACATAGAGCAATACCCAATAATCAGGGGAGAAATTAACCAAAAGCCAGCTGTTTTAATTATTCCCTACATATCAAGTATGTGTTGATATGCTCAGTGATTATTTATAAAACTGCACTGCATACATTATCTCAACATTCCTCTAACAGAAGATAAAGTTCAAAACTTCATTGCCTGCCCCATAAAAAAATACGTAGTAATTACTGAAATCTGAAATATATTTTCAGACATTACAGGCAGATAAATATATCTGACCTTATTACTGGGAAAATTTTCTTTTTTCAAAATGTCATCACATACTTCAGTTTGTTGAGAATACAAAAGGTTCAATTAAGTTTTACTCCATAGACAAAATAAGTTACAAATGATATCAAAGTGATTTGCCAACATACAATTAAATATTTAAGAGTATATACTTTTCAAATGATGGCGTGTTTTTGCCTAATGAGCAAATATATCAACCAATTAAATTTATAGTTGTACAGTAAACCAATTCCGCTTAACTCCTTAGATATTCACTCATTCCCACTATTAAATATTTAGGTTACTGAATCATAAATATTACATTAAATAACATAGAACTTAATTCCAGAATAGGGTTTGCTAGTAGAATAGAAAAAGGAACATAGCAATGTGATATTACATTCAACCTCAACATAAATATGTCTTTGTAAGGAAGTAAATAAAGAAAAAGCAGATAGAATGGTGATCAGGCTAGTAATAATTTTGAAATGGGAAATGAAAATTTATTTCAGGTGATAGAAAAATCTTTTTATGAATTTACAGGTGCATTTAGAAAGGTCAAAACTTTTGAAAACTAAACTAAGAATCTGTATCTTAATTGATCGTCATTAAAACAAAGGAACAGACAAAATTCTCTCCCTTCCACTCCACATGGTAAATGTCAACATTTCTAACTGTTTCATCCTAAGAAATAAGTATGAGTTCTGTATAACATAAAATGGGAAGAAAGGAAAAGGTAAGAGATTGCTTTCATTAAAAATATATATTTGTAGAAATTGTTATTAATAAAATGTCATTTTCTTTTAAGAGTAAAAATAATTGGTAACCAAAGATTAAAAGACCCAGCAATTTATTTTCAACCTAAGATCTGGTTCCAATATGACTATGAACAAAAATATATTTGTATATCAGGTACACTCAATATTATGTATATCAGGTATTTCTCTATTTACTAGATAAAACATAACAGAATTCACCACATTTTATATTGTAAAAAATGCAAACTATGAATTAACAAGTAATAATTATATCAAAGTTCTCATTTTACCTCTCCATTTCTTAAAGTTGTGATGGTTCCTCTCGCTACAGCCATTCTAAATAGTGTTTCTGTGGCCTGTGAATTAAAAAAAGCAAAAATATATAATCTGTAATCTGTATTGAACTGCATATCCCCCCCAAAATGTGAAAAACATCCAATACTATTATGTATCCAGCAACTTTTAGAGAAGTATCAATAAGGCACAATAAGAGCTAAACGCCCTAAATTATATGGCAGAAATATCATTTTCACAATGTTTTAATGTTATCAAGAACTCAAACTGAATTGTATGCTGGTATACTTCCAGGTGCACAGTTTCAAGTAAGTTCACTTAAACAAAAATTAAATTAAATTAATAAAAATTAAATTAAATTAACAAAACTTAAATTAATTAAATTATTAATTATTAAATAATTAATTAAATTAATAAATTAAGTCTGATAAACAAAAATTAAATTAAAATTTAGTATTTTGATTCAATTTAGAAATCATTTATTCTAGATTTTAGTTTCACTATTCATTTATTCAAGTTCAGTTCACTTATCTGCTACTGAAATAAAGACATAAAACAAAGTAATAATGTAATGTCATATATTAAATAACACCCCAAAACAGTTATGGTTTTCCATATACCAACAATGAACAATCAGAAAAAAAAAAATTAAGAAAACACTTCTATTTACAATAACATCAAAAAGAACAAAAATCTTAGATAAAAACTCAAACAAGGAAATGAAAGTCTGTACACCGAAAACAACAAAACATTGCTCAAAGAAATTAAAGAAGACACAAATAAATGGAATGATATCTTGTGCTCATGGTTTGGAAGACTTATTGTTAAGTTGTCAATACTACCCAAAGTGACCTACAGATTCAGTGCAATCCCTATTAAAATCCTAATGACGTTTTTTGTGGAAATGGAAAAACCCATCCTAAAATTCATATGGAACTGAAAGGACCCCAAATATACAAAATAATCCTGAAAAAAGAAAAATAAAGTTGGAGGACTCATACTTCCTGATTTAAAAATTACTGCAAACCTAGAGTAATAAAAAAAAATTGATATTATTATAAAGACAGACAATGGATATAAGCTAATGGAATCGAATAGAAAGCCCAAGACTAAATCCTTATATACATGGCCAAATGATTTTCAACAAGGGTAATAATACCATTCAGTGACGGAAAGGACAATTTTTTTCAACAAATAGTGATGGGAAAAGTAGATATCCACATAGAAAAGAATGAAGTTGGACCCTTACCTTCTACCATATACAAAAACCAACTCAAAATGGATCAAAGACCTAAACTTACGATCTAAAACTATAAAACTATTTTTTTTTACCAGGTGCATATATTACTTTTGTAATTTCTAAAATAAATTTATCAGGAATATTCGGTAATGGTGAGGTAAAAAGGTCAAATCATTCCTCCCAAGAAAACAACGTAAAACCTGCACAAAAGTGTTAAAAACAATATTGGAAAAACAACAGAAGACAAGCAAGAACTTACTCATGAAATAGTGCCTCTGCATAATGTAAGAACTGTGAGTTTTTGCCTTTCTTGCCTAGGGGTACTCACCAAACCCCCCAGAAGCTCTGGCGGCACACGACTACACCCTTACCAAGACTAAGAGGTTATGTGACCAAGTTCAAAAATCATAGCAACTGTAGACTTCAGAAGGACATTCTAGAAACAAAAGAGTCACAGAATGATTGAGACACAAATTCTGAGTACAAATGCTGCTAAATCCCCCACTGACTATTTAATTATGCATACATGTAGGAAACACACAGGGGACTGGCAAAAAGTCAGGCAAAATGTAGAAAGGGTTCTACCTCTAAAAGACAAAGTTGTTCTGTGTTTGCCGCATCTTTTGCTAAGTATGTTCTGCAACTACATATAGTTCAGATGAAATAAAGCAAAAGCCTACTGGCTTGAGGTTTCATAAGGCAGAACTTACAGTTGGAAGTGCAATTGGAAATTTACAGCATAAAATATGGAATATGATGTCTAGTTTCCAAACAAAAATAACTAGACACAAAAAGAAACAATAAACCTTTTTAGATTAAAAAGAAAAAAACAAAAGAAAGACATCAATGGAAACTGACTCTAAATGGGTCCATGTATTGCATTTCAAAAACACAGACTTCAAAACAGATGTTATAAATATGCTCAAAAGTTATAATAAAACATATTCAAAAATTCAGGGGAAATATGCTATTTAATGGATGGATAAATATGAAATCTCAACAGAAAAATGAAACTGTAAAAAAGAATCAAATGGAAATATTTAAGGTAAAAAAGTACAATCACTGAAATAAAAATTCTCTACATAGGCTCAACAGAATAGTTGAGATGGTAGAGAAAAATAATCAGTGAACTTGAAGATAGAGCAATAGAAATTTCCAATCTGAAGACAGAAAGAGAAAAAAAGTCTTAAGAAAACAAAAACTCAGAGTTCAGGAAAAGAAGTATTTAGCATGTAATTGAGACTCCAACAGAAGACAGAAAAGGAGACAGAAAAAAACACGTGAAGAAATGGTGAAAAACTTCCCAAATATTGAAGAAGGAGGAAAAGAAGAAAGAAGAGAGGAGGAAGGTGAAGGAAAAGGAAAGAGGAGGGAAAGAAGAAGAAGGAGACACAAGAGACAGGAGGAAAAAGGAAAAGAAAGGAGGAAGAAATCAAGGAGTTCAAAGAACCCCGAGGAGGGAAAACACAAAGCAGTTCACAGACTGGCACATCATATTCAAGCAACTATAGTGGTTTTTGTCTGCAGAGTAGCTTCTGATATAGAATGGCACTTCTAGGCTGGGCACAGTGGCTCACACCTGTAATCCTAGCACTCTGGGAGGCCGAGGCAGGATGATCCCTTGAGATCAGGAGTTTAAGACCAGCCTGAGCAAGAATGAGACCCCATCTCTAAAATAAAAAATAAAACAACAAAACAAATAAACAAACAAAAACTAGAATGGCACTTCTTCAACCTGATAAAGGACAACTATGAAATACCTATCACTACTATTAGACTTAAAGGTGAACAACTTTCTACCTAAAGAAAGGTCAAGATGGTCACTCTCACCACTTCTGTTTGATATTCTTCTGGATGCCCTACTCAGTGAAATAAGACATGAAAAAGATATCAAAGAAATATATATTTGAAAAGATGCAGTTAAACAAGTTCCAAATGTACACAGGACATGACTGTGTAGGATAGAAAAATCTTAAATTTATAAGAAAATGATCTAGTTTTAATAAGTTTAGCAAGGTTATAAATTAAAATGTCAATATACAATACCCGTCAATTGTTTCCTCTATCCTGGCAAAGAATAATTGGAAAATGAATTTTTTTAAAATTCCATTTATACTAGAATACAAATATATTAAATATTTACAGATAAATTTAATAAAAGAAGTGCAAGATCTGAACACTAAAAACAAAAAAAATAAATAAATAATAATCCTGCAAGAAATTAAAAACCAAAAATAAATGGAGAAATGTATCATGTTCATAAATGGGAAGATTCAATATTATCAAATCTCCTCAAATTGATCATAGAGTCAAAGTAATACCAATCAAAACCTAACAGAGCCAGGTGAGACAGCTCACGCCTGTAACCCTAGCACTTTGGGGGATTGAGGCAGGAAGATCACTTGAGGCCAAGAGTTTGAGGCCAGCCTGGGCAATATAGTGAGACCTCATCTCTACAAAAAATAATAAAAAATTAACCAGTTATAGTGGCATGTGTCTGCAGTCCTAGCTACTCCAGAGGCTAAACCAGGAGAACCGCTTGAGCCCAGAAGTCTGAGGTTGCAGTGAGCTATGACTATGCCATCGCACTCCAGACTAGATGACAGAGCAAGACACTGTCTCTCTCTCACACACACACACACACACAAAACACCTAACAGGTATTCTTGTAGAAACTGACAATCTGACCATAAAACTTATATTAAAATGCAAAGGATACAAAGTAGGTCAAATGTTAATAAAAGAACAAAGCTGGTAGACTTATCATTTGAAAACTTACTGTAAGCTTCAAGTAACCAAGATGGCATCATGTATTGGCATAAGGTTAGAATTCACAAATACACACAACACTCTATATCCACTTGACTTTCTACAAAGGTACCAAGGTAATTCAATAGGGAAAAAACAGTCTTTTCAACCAACGGAACTGAAACAATTGAACTTTTAAATGTATATATGAACCTCAACCCATATCTCACCCCATACACAAAAACTAACTCAAAGCAAATCATAGACTTAAATATTGTAGATCAAACCATAAAACTTCTGAAAGTCAATAATGGAGAAAATCTTTATGATCTTGGTTTAGGCAAAGATATGTTACATTATGGAGGAAAAAAATATTGAAGAAAAAATTCATCATTGCAAATTATATTACCAAAAGATGGACATACAAATACATATCCCATCCCACAATGTTTCCTAAAATGTGACATTGACTCTCCCCCATACAAATTCCCTCCCCTTGAACCTGGAACCTTTGAAACTACTTTTGTAGCTATAACTTAACCAGAATGAGGCAGAAAAGTGATTGAGATTAAGTCATAAAAGGAAAAATGACTGTTACATGGTATTCTCATTTTCTTTGGACATGTCCCTTTGGATAACTGATCCACCATGTAAGAAATACAACTACCTTGAACCATGCTAGAGAAACAACATAGAATAGAGAGGCGTGTCCCCACTGTTCCAAAATACAGCCATTTGAGTAACCCATGCTCAGGTACCAGTCATGTGAACGAGTCTTCGTATCATTCCAGACTTTAACTTTAAGCTGCACTAGCTGATATCAAGTGAAACAGTAATGGGCTATCAGGGAAACCATTTCCAAACTGCAAATTAGTGTAAAATATGATTGTTGTTTTTAGCCACTACAGTTTTGAGTAGTTTGTTGCACTGCAAAAGATAACTGATACATTGATAAAATGTGCTTCATCAAAATTTAAAAACATTTTCTTCTTTGAAAAGACTCAATCAAGAAAATGAAAAAGCCACATACTTAGAGAAAATATATGCAAATATATATGACAAAGCACTTACACTCAGAGTATATAAACAACTCTGAAATAACCCATATGTTCATAGATACATGTATGTGTGGGGGTACACACACATACACACGTATGAATAGTCAAAAAGTCAACAAAAAGATGTTCAACATCCTTAGTCTTTAGGGAAATGCAAATTAAAACCAAAATAAAGTACTGCTACACATGCACTAAAAGGGTAAAAGTAAAAAGAATGACAATACTAAGTGATAGTGAGACTATGGAGCTACAGAAACTTTCATACATTGCTAGTGGGAATACAAAATGGTATAGTCACTTTGGAAAACAATTTGGCAGTTTTTTATAAATGTAAACATACACTTATCATAAGACCCAGCAATTGTATCCCTAAGTATCTACCTAAGAAAAATGAAAATATATGTCCATTTACATGATTTGTTGGGGGGAGAAAAAAGCCAAAACTATAGTGACAACAGATTAGTGATTGCTTAAGGAAATTGACTGCAAAGGGAAAAGACGGACATTCTAGGGGAGAGAGAAATGTTCTATATATTGATTGTCGTTGTAATCACATGACTATACACATTTGCCAAAACTCACCAAACTGTAAACTTAAAACAAGTAATGTTCCTTAAGTATAAATAAAGCTATTTTTAAAAAAGAATACACACCTGTTCCTCACTCCCCATTCTCATCCAAAAGTAGTGCTCAACTAATTGGTAGCTTAATTCCCACTAATCATTAGGAAAAACCTGGGTACAGCCTTAACAGAAACTTTTTTAGGAAGGACACATATGCTTTAGACACAGATTTATGTGCTTTAGACATAGATTCATAAATTCATCTTAAATTCATCTTAAGTTCATCTTAAATTCATACAAACTTCACAAATTTACATAACCTCAGGGCAGAGGTGGAGTGACCAAAGCAGCAGAAAATTATCAGAAATATTAAGCCAATAATAAATGTTAGATATGGGTAATCCAGTAAAGAAAAGACAAGAGTCTGCATGTCACATTCCTATATAGACTGAGGAGCCAAGAAAAGTAAATTGTTATGAAAACCCTGCATTCCATACAAAATTCTACACATATCACCAATTAAGAACCACTGCTCCAGTAAACACTTGATAATTAAGGAAAATAAGTACTATATATAGAAAGAAGTAAGTTGACATATGTCACCAATCTCACCTTCACTTGCAAGTGAGTGCTCTTGTCCCTGTGTTCCCATCCACCATTTGTCCAAACAAAAACTTAAGAGTCATATCTGAGTCCTTCTTCTCCCTCAATAATTCATCATAATATATATTAATATTAACTACTTAGTCATCTAAAATTCTCACTACACTATAGGTTGAATCTCACTCATCATTATAACTCTAGCAACTATACCTAAGAAACACTCAATAAAAGTTGAATGAATGAATGAATGAAAGAAGATCTAATGAATGAATAAGTAGTTGTTTAGAATACGTTAAGTGTTTATTTATTGATTGTTGGGGGGCATGTGGTTTACCAAAGTGTGAACAAATATGTCCCAAACTATATTACAGAAATTTCAAATGCTGACAGTATATTTCATTAGCCTCTTATGTTCATGAAATCAACTTGGTTTTTTAGACATAATAAATGTCATAATCTATTTTCCTTCAGAATACAGGAAATATGAATTACATATGGAGACACTGGACCTTAGCAGTGGTTTTGAGGTTATGAAGAATGTTAATTCTGTTTAGAAATGTGGGATGGTAAGTTAGCCAGGAATTTAAATGATAAGCAGATGGTTTGTTTCCAAATTGAGAGTAGTCATCTGGCTCTAAAGAAGAGCATACTTTTGTAAATATATGTTCTGTCATGTTCTATCCAATGTGACATGATGTAATAACATACTACGTTATGTTCTGCTTTTCTTCTTTTAACATAATAAAACTTAACACAAGAAAAGCATGCTATTTTTTCACCCACAATGCTATCTTCTTACACATAGAGTCAAAACAAACAATGGTAACAACCAAAAAAACCCCCACACAAATCCTGAGATTTAGAGTTAGATTTCAATTCTGTTCAAAATAAAATAGAATTGGGTCACTATTCCTATCAGAAATGAGTTTTCTCAACCATTTAATGGGGATAATATCAAATATTTTAATCATTGAGAGTTTTTTTAACTTTCAATTTGAGTGGGAAATAAAGAATTATATCTAAATTTGACCTTTCATTTAACTATCATAGTTTAGTATATGTAGTAAATAATTGTTGGATGACTATACAACATCCTTCTCCCTTCTTCCTCTAACAAAAGGCTGATTTTGTTTAGATAATTTACCTTCTCTTGCAAGGATATTGGCTTAATTAAATCAACAATAGTAATCCCATTCCTCTCATGTGTTTTTTTAGATATAGGCATGTAATGCATGAGATAAAGGAGGTCATTCCATAATAATAAGAGTCAATTTATAAAGAGAACATAAAGAGCTTACATGTGCATGTATCTAAAAACAGGGCTTCAAATAGATGAATCAAAAATTGATAAGACAAACATGACAAATCCATAGCTATAGTTAGAGAATTCAATATCCCTCTACAACAACTAATAGAAAAAGTAGAGAGAAAATCAGTAAAGATATAGCCTGGAAGTATACCCATCACTTGACCTAATTATGTTTATAGAGCACTGCATTAAACAAAAGCAGAATAAATATTCTTTTCAAATCCACACAAAACATTTCCCCAGATAAACTATAATCTAGAGAAAAAATGAAAGCTTAAATTATCATTTTCAGGAAATGACATAACTACAAATTCTTCAGAAATTAATAGGACAATAGAGTCTATTATGAATAATTTTATGCCAATTAATTTTACAACTTAAATGAAATGGACAAATTGCTTAGAAAACACAAACCACCAAAGCTCTCACAAGAAGAAATACATAACCTAAATAGCCCTATGTCTATAAAACGAAACTGAAATAGTAATAAAATACCTTCTGAAAGAAAACTCCAGGTCTAGATGGCTTCACTGGTAAATTCTACCAAACATTTAAGGAAAAAATAATTCCAATTCCACAAAACTATTCTAGGGATTTGAAAAGAAGGAAATACTATTTAATTCATTCTTCAAGGGCAGTGTTATCCAGAGAGCAAAACCAAATGAAGACATTACAGGAAAACTACACACCAATATGTACATAGGTATAAATATTCTTAAGAAAATTTGAGCAGATTGAATCCAACAATATACAAAGAAGAATAATATATTAAGTGGGTTTATTCTAGGATACAAGGCCAAACATCAAGCAATGTAATTCGCCATATTCACTAAAAAAAAGAAAAAACTATATCACCATCTGTATAGTTACAGAAAAAGCATTTGACATCATCAAACATCCATTCCTAATTAAAAAAAAAAAAAAACTCTCATAAAAAGTGGGAGTCCAAGAGAACTTTCTCAAAGGGAAAATGGCATCTACAAAAAATCGATAGCCAACATCACATTTTAATAGTGAAAAGACTAAAAATATATTCCCTCTAAGATCAGGAATAAGGCCAAATGTCATGATTTCTATTCAGTATTATACTGGAAGTCCCAGCTAGTGTAATAATGCAAGAAAAAGAAATAAAAGGCATCCAGATTAAGAAGAAGCAAAATTTTCTCTTTTTCAGATGACATGTTCATTTATGTACAAGATGCTGTAAAAATGTCAAAAAGGAGCTACTAGAACTAAAAATTAAGTTTAGCAAAGCTGAAGCACATAAGATCAATAAACAAAATCAACAGTATTTCAATATAGCAACAATGAATAATTGAAAAGTCAAGCGAATAAAACACATTATTTATAACAGCATTAAAAAGTATGAAATGTCTGGGGATACGTTTGACAAAAGATATGCAAGAACTGTATACTTCAAAATAAAACACAACACTGAGAAAAATTAGAGGAACTTGTAAATAAATAGAGAATTATAATATGTTCATGGGTCAAAATACTCACTATTATCAAGATATTAATTCTGCCAAAATTGATCTAGAGATTAAACATAATTTCTAACAGATATCTTGGAAGGCTTTTCATGCAGAAATGAAAAACCTACTCTAAAATTCATATGGAAATACAAAAGACCTAATACAGCCAAAACAACTTTTAAAGAACAAAAGAGGAAGACTAATACTAACTGGCAGCCAAAATTACCATATATCTACAGTTATCAAGACAGCATGGGCCGGGCACAGTGGCTCATGCCTGTAATCCTAGCACTCTGGGAGGCCGAGGCGGGCGGATTGCTCAAGGTCAGGAGTTCGAAACCAGCCTGAGCAAGAGCGAGACCCCGTCTCTACTATAAATAGAAACAAATTAATTGGCCAACTAATATATAGAGAGAAAAAATTAGCCAGGCATGGTGGCACATGCCTGTATCCCAGCTACTTGGGGGGCTGGGGCAGAAGGATTGCGTGAGCCCAGGAGTCTGAGGTTGCTGTGAGCTAGGGTGACACCACAGCACTCACTCTAGCCTGGGCAACAAAGTGAGACTCTGTCTCAAAAAAAAAAAAAAAAAAAAGACAGCATGGTTTTGGTAGATTAATAGATCAATTGAAGAGAATAGAGTCCAGAAACAGACCTACACATTTGTGAAAAACTGATTTTCCAACAATGGTGCAAATGCAATTCTATGAAAAATGATGATCTTCTGAACAAACGATGCTGGAAGATTTGGACAACTATTTGCAAAAATAATAAAATAAACTGTGACTGATACCTTACCCACATACAAAAGTTAAAGCAAACTGGATCACAGAGCTAAATGTAAAACCTAGCCCTATAAAATAAGAAACTTAGAAGAAACTCTTAGTGACCCTAAATTAGGCAAAATTTTCCTAGATGCACATCAAAAGTGACTCAATAAAGAAAAAAACTTCATAAATTAGATTTAATCAAAATTTAAAATTTCTGTTCTTCAAAAGGCACTGTTTAGAAAATGAAAAAATAAGGTATAGGATAGAAAAGAAATATTTGCAAAACATAAATCTAATCAAGGACATATATCCAGAATATATAAAAAGCTCTCAAAACTCCATAATAAGAAAAACAAGCCGGGCGCGGTGGCTCATGCCTGTAATCCTAGCACTCTGGGAGGCTGAGGCAGGCGGATTGCTCGAGGTCAGGAGTTCGAAACCAGCCTGAGCAAGAGCAAGACCCTGTCTCTACTATAAATAGAAAGAAATTAATTGGCCAACTAATATATATATAAAATTAGCCGGGCATGGTGGCACATGCCTGTAGTCCCAGCTACTCGGGAGGCTGAGGCAGAAGGATTGCTTGAGCCTAGGAGTTTGAGGTTGCTGTGAGCTAGGCTGACGCCATGGCACTCACTCTAGCCTGGTCAACAAGCGAGACTCTGTCTCAAAAAAAAAAAAAAAGAAAAAGAAAAAGAAAAACAAGTCAATTTTAAAATGTGCAATAGATTTGAAAATACAGTTCACTAAGGAAGATCTATGATAGTTAATAATCACATTTTAAAAATCAATTTCTTATTCAATTTCTTATTCATTAGTGATTAGGGTAACACAAATTAAAGCTATCACTGCATACTTATTAAGAATAGAATGACTAAAATTTAAAAGACTGGCCATTCCAAGCGTTAGCATAAATATGGAGCACCTGGAACTCTCATGCATTGCCAGTATGAATGTAAAATGGTACAATCAATCACTTTGAAAAACAGCTTGGCCATTTCTTAAAATAATAAACACGTGCCTATCATATAACCCCCATTATGGGCTTTATAGTATGCTCTCCCCCAAAATATTCATGTTAAAATCCTAAGTCCCAGTCTCAGAATGTAACTATATTTGGAGACATAGTCTTTAAAGAGATAGTAGAGTTTAAAATGAAGTCATTTGGGTGGGTTCTAATCCAATATGATTGGCATCCTTATAGGAAAAGAAAATGTGGATGCACAAAGGGAAGACACAGGGAGAAAATGGCCATCTATAAAACAGAAAGAAACCTCAGAAGAAAACAACCAATGCCTTGATCTCAGACTTCTAGCTCCAAAACTGTGAGAAAATAAATTTCTACTGTTTATGTCACCCACACTGTGCTATTTATTATGGCAGCCCTAGCAAACTAACATAATCCATCCCCCAAAATTAAAGCATATGCCCATAAAAAGACTTGTATGTGAATTATACAGCAGCTTTACTCATAATAGCCAAAATCTAGAAGCAATAAAAAAATGATAAACAGAAAAACACACTGTGACAGAGTCAAACAACAGGATAATACTCAGCAATAAAAAGTAGTGAACTATTGTTATGTACAATAAAATAGATGAATCTCAAAATAATTATGCTAAAAGAAACCAGATAAAAAAGAGAGTATACACTGTATGATTCCATTTATATAAAACTCTATAAAATGTAAACTAATCAATGGTAACAGCAGATCGGTGGTTGTTTGGGAAGATGGGAAGAAGTGATGAAAGGAGAGATTACCAAGAGGCACAAAAAAAACTTTTAAGGTAATGGATATTTTCACTATCTTGATTGTGGTGATGGTTTTATGGATATATACATGTCAAAACTTATCAATATACTTTAAATACATGTAGTTGTAGATATCATTATACCTCAATAAAATGAGTTTGTTTTGTTTTGTTTTGTTTTTAAAAGAGATAAAGAATGAGGTACCTTCAAAAAAAGGCTTGCATGGTCTATGATTCCATTTATATAAAATCTATAAAATACAAATAAATCTATAGTAACAAAAGATATCCACTGGGTATGTGGGTGGGTAGAGAGGGATAACAAAGGGACATGAAGAAACTTTTGGGGATGATGTTTATGCTAATTATCTTATTTGGGGTGATGGTTTCGTGGATATATAAACATGTCAAAACTTATCAAAATGTACTTTTAAATACTATAGTCCCCTTTTCCTCAGTTTCATTTTGCTCAGTTTCAGTTACTCATGGTTCAAAAATATTAAATGGAAAATTCTAGAAATAAACAATTCATAAGTTTTAAATTGTCTGCCATTCTGAGTAGTATGATGAAAGCTTGAGACATCCCACTCCCTCCCACCACAGATAGTGAATCCTGTCTTTGTCCAAATATCCACTCTGTAATTGCTACGAGGCCGTTAACATTTAGTAGCCCTCTTGGTTATAAGATTGTCTGTCATGGTACCATAGTGCTTGTGTTTAAGTAAGCCTCATTTTACTTAATTATGGCCCCAAAAGCAAAAGTAGTGATGCTGGCATATTGTTGTAATTGTTCTATTTTATTATTAGTTAGTGTTATTAATCTCTTACAGTGCCTAATTTGCAAATTAAACTTTATCATAGGTAGATATACAGGAAAGAAAAACATAGTATATATAGGGGTCAGGCATCCATGGGGTGTCTTGGAATATATCCCCAGTGGATAAGGGGACACTAATATAAGTGTATTTTATTAAATATTAAATGAACTTCAATAAGGCTGTTTAAAAAACTAAATACTAATAATTCTGATTGGCATTACAAGGACCCAAAAGAACAAAATATCATATAATAAGTTTATCCCTATTATTCCCTTAATTAGGCATGTGAAAAGAGTCAAGCTTTACCTCAAAATCAAAGTTTTTATTCTGTTAGTATTATACTACAATAACTATAATGATGGTAATAATGGCAAAGCCAATTATATTTTATATATATTATTATTAACTCTTAAATAACAAAGTACTTTCCATTAATTCTCTCATATAAGCCAAGCTAGCCTAAATAAGTATATTTAAAACCCTAATAACAATAGCAATAATAATTTTTAAAAACATTAATTAACCCTTCTATGTGCCAGTCACTGCTTTATGTACTATATGTACTATCTCAATTAATCCTCACAATGCCCTATAAGATATATACTATTTTATCCTCATTTTACAGGTAAGGAAATCAAGGCACAGAGAAGTAAAGTAACTTTCCCAAGGACACACTGTAAGTGTCAGAGTCAGGATGAAATCAATATTCTATCTCCAAAGCTCCAGTATGTTTATAATCACTGTGCAGGACATCCTATCATGAAAATTAAATAATATTCACAGTAGCTTTAGGCACATAATTATTAATTTATTCATTCACTAAGAACTAAGCAGTTAATGTTAACTGTATTCCAAGCACACAGCATTGCAGATATAATAGTATATATAACATATTCCCTGTCCCTAGCAGACTACATTATAGTGAGGGATAAAAACCAATAAACAAGGCCGGGCGTGGTGGCTCACGCCTGTAATCCTAGCTCTCTGGGAGGCCGAGGCGGGCGGATTGCTCGAGGTCGGGAGTTCGAAACCAGCCTGAGCAAGAGCGAGACCCCGTCTCTACTATAAATAGAAAGAAACTAATTGGCCAACTAATATATATAGAAAAAATTAGCCGGGCATGGTGGCTCATGCCTGTAGTCCCAGCTACTTGGGAGGCTGAGACAGAAGGATCGCTTGAGCCCAGGAGTTTGAGGTTGCTGTGAGCTAGGCTGACGCCACGGCACTCACTCTAGCCTAGGCAACAAAGCGAGACTCTGTCTCAAAAAAAAAAAAAAAAAAAAAAAAAACCAATAAACAACCCTTACATTCTAGAAAAGGCAAAACTATAGACCTAGTACAAAGATCAGTGGCTGCAAGGGATTGGGGGAGAAGGAAATGAATAGGTAGAGTACTAGGGATGAATAGGTGGAACACAGGAGATTTTTAAGGTAGTGAAACTATTCTGTTTAACATTGTAATAGTGGATATCCGACATTATGCATTTGTAAAACCCATAGAAACTGTAACACAAAAAATGTTCCCTAATGTAAACAACAGGTTTTATTAATAGTTAATAATAGGTATCAATATTGGTTTATCAACTATAACAAATATGCCACACTAAAGCAAGATGTTAATAACTAGGAGAAGGTAGGGGTAATATGGGAACTCTCTGTGCTTTCTGCTCAAATTTTCTATAAATCTAAAACTGCTGTAAAAATATAATAATAATAAAGCCTACTTTTTTGAAGTATGTATATATAACCTAAAAAGAAAAAAGAAAATGGAAGGTCATAAACCAAGATTAAAAAAAGAAAAGAAAAAATATCCAAAATTTTAACAAAAACACATAAATTAGAATTAGCACCCTTTAAACAAACCACATTAATTTAATTACATACAAAAAATTGGTGAAATTAAATCATTCTAACAATTTGAATTTAACTCATTTGAAAACATCTAATAGCTATTCAATCTCCAAAGAGTCATTCATAATGATGGTGATACGCAGATCCAATCCCTACAAGCCATAAAAAAGATAGTAAGGAAAGAAGTGGGGGCAGGGGACAGAAAGAGGAACTGTCAATATGGAAGGTCATTCCCCTGCTATCATAATGTCAGAACTTCAGTACTCTGATTTCTAAAATGATATCAATAGAACTTTACTTTCAAAGATTTATGTCCTTTTAGTTTGTTCATTCAGGTACTCTTAGAAAACAGTAGAAATGAGAATTATATGTCCTTCGCTACTATGACTATCATAATCATAGAATTACTGACAAGCATAAAGCAAAAGTCCAACGAATCAAGCCCAGCAGAGCAGAAGGATGGAAATAGCCTGGGCCCTTGATAACATCACTAAATCCTAGAACTGGTACCCTCAAGACTCACTGTAACTTATCTTAAAAAAAATGTACTTAAAGTCATTTGTGGTTGGGTATCCTGGTATTTGCAGCCAAACAAATGTGTAAACCCAGTGAAGAATCTGCCTCAGAATTTATTAAAATAAAATCTTTACCTTGGAGTGAAACATTGTATTCCTATATTCTGCATGCTAGATGTCTGGAGAATTATGAAATAGTTTCCTAAATATCTATATTTTACTAATTTAGGGCTCAATTTTTTCCAAAGACAGAATATAAGCAGTTTTATATTATTTATGACAAAAAGATTAAGAAATATATATAGCAAAAAATAAACTCTGCTAATAATACCAACCTTATATATACACATACCACTAATAAGGTTTTTCACGAGAAATAAAAATTTAAAATTATGAAATCATAAACTTAGAAGATACAAAAGCCCCAGATATTCAGAGTTAAGTTATAACTCTAGGTAAAATAAAGCTGCTTAATTTCCAAGTAAGGAACAGCATTGGGCATTTAGATGAAATAATTCATTGGAGTTTCTTAGAACCAACTTTTAAGTTTCTATGCCAGACAGTATTCCATTACATGAATATACAATTTACTTACTCATTCAACTGCTGATGGGCCCTTGAGTTGAAATGAGTTTTCATAATTATGAATATGCTGCCCTAAACATTAGGATTGGTTTCTCCTGGTTTCTACACATTGGTAGAACTTTCTCTAGAATATACTTAAAAGAATGGATTGAAGAGTTAAGGGATGTGTACATGTTCAATTTTATTCAATAGTACCAAACTGTTTTCCAAAGTGGTTGTACTAATTAGCATGCCTATCAACAACAGATAAGAGTTCATTTCCTAATAATATTTTTCTTAGGGTTAACAAAAGAAAGTTCATCAAATATCCTGAAAGTATCTAAAGATAATTCAAAGTGCAATTATTCCCTGTTCAACAAATACTTATTGACTGCCTTCTTAATGGTACCATACATGTGGTGATAACTCAGTAGTGAAAAGCATTTCCTTAACCTTCTCTTAGTAGCAAGAAAATCGTAGATACTTTGCTCTGGTAAAGATTCTCTTATTACAAGTAACAGAAATCTACAAGGAAAAAAAGAGCATTTAGAGAGTTAAAACAGCTAGAGCAAAGATCTGGAGTCAAAGGAGTACAAAGCAATAGATTTAAAACAAATATATGCACATGCTTATGCACATGCATGCAACCATACATATTAACATGCATGCACACACAAGCACAATTAAGACTAAGAAGAAATGTGTACAGGAGCTATAATTTTGTTTTCCAGCTCTAATATTATTAAGGAAATTAAGAAAGGTTAAAAAACAAGAGTTTTACTAGACTATACAAGTATATCTATCTATAGCAATTTCTCTACTATCCGTGTAACCAATTCAGAGAATAACTGGAATTGGACACAATGAGGGCAAAGTGCAATTCTAGATCCAGCATATCAGCTAGTCTGAGCACTTATTTGCCTATTTGGATTTAAGAAATGTTCAAAGTTCCTCCCACCCTCAAAACAGATCTTCGTTTCCTCTCACAATGCAACCACAAACCACATTTACATTATTATATTCTATTGGATAAGTTAAGATTATTTTTCATTCAATAACAAGTATTTGCATTAAGTTGAAAATATCTGTGGACACAGGAAACTTACAAAGATACGCACCTCAGTGGGGATAGGGGTTGGGTAGGGAACAAAACTAGGAACAGAGATGCTGAAAAAGGTGAAAAAATACCAAACAAAAAAATTTGACTATTTGACTATTTTACCAACATCTGACCCTAACATGGGAAGGAAGAAACAAAGTTGCTGCTGTCTTTAATTGAGCTCTTATAAAAATTTAGTCTAATGAAGACCAACATCCTAAATTGGCCTAAAGTTTTGTTTGGATTTGCTTATTTAATAACTTGCCAGTATATTCTACCAAATTACACTCATTTACAGCTACATTAGAGTATCATACAAGTTCAATTCCATATATAACTTAAAATGGGAGAAAGAACTTACGGATAAAAACAGAGAAGCTCATGAAAAGAAAAAGTGACGTTCCAGATTCTAAATTGCCTGTGCCACAAAACCTGGAGGCCATGAATCTTGATTAGCCCACAGAAAGCCCTGCTTATGGAGACCACGTGGCTGGCACCCATGGAGCAAAGTAACTTGGAATGAATGGAGCCCTTAGTATTTTGTATTAATTGAAGTAAGACATTTACGAATCTGGCACTTCAACTGGTTAGTTCACACTAATTGAACACAATGCTAAACATTATCCTCAGACACTAAACTGAAATGTTTAACAACCTATAAACAGTGCCTCAATATTGAATTCTTTGTCTTATTTAAGTCAAAAGGAACCAGATTACCTTGTTATGGTTTTAACAAAGTAAACAGCAGTTGGCAAATATCCAAAACTGTTCAATCAATGGGGGTTTTTTTTGCCAGGCTGGGGCTGTTAATAAATCTATTGTAAATGAGTTCAGCCTTTTTTATCTACACTTGTATGTGTATTCTTGAAAAGGATGTAAAATATTCCAATTTTTAATCATTCCCCCTAATTCCACAATTTCTCACCATTTCCTGTACTAGTTTGCCTCTGCTATTGACTTTTATTTCCATCATAAATTACTCTAAAAAGAATTTGGAATCCAAACATAAATTTTATAAACACATACAGTACATATGCCTACTTAGTAATTAAAACCAGCCTTTTTAAAATGTAATGCTTCCTTCTAGTTACTTCTAAATATGCATAGTCTATACTTCATGGAGACTTTAATTTATTAGCAATTTTTAACATGAAAAATGGAAAACATGTTTTTTAAAAAGTTGGCATTCTAATGGTACAATCAATGAGTCCCTTTCTCTTGCAAGTGTGTGTGTATACATATACTATGTATATGAAAAAAAGCAAAACAGAACAAAACCCTTTGCACTTTTAAATTTATACATTATTAGTAAAATCTAAAAATATCTTTCCAAAAAAGTTAAGTAAAATATAGCATACTAATTTTTTGCTAGAAAGTTAAATAATGTAATTAATTATTTTAAATTGTCAGATTTTATAGAAAGGATGAATAATTATCAATAACTGTTAAAAGATTATAAAATATTTGAAAAAAGTAAAATAATTTAGATATGTTTTTAATGTTACTATATACATATATACACACACACACATTTATGTGCTTAGGCATAATAGTCTAGACTTTTAAAGAGACAGCCACAAAAATTAAGTTTTAAGATAAAGATGTGAATGACAATTATTTTTCAAAATGATCGGTAAAGATTTACATAGATCCTATGAATCAGAAACAAGTACTCTATATTTGTAATTCATTCTAAAAGTAACAAGTCACTTTCATATAAATGTTCTAATTTAAAAGATAGTTTCTGACTGTCATAAAAACAGAGCTAAATAAACAAATAAGATGGTTACACTTCATCCGGTATAATAGGGGTTTCTCAACCTTTTTTGCATCATGAATCCTAAGATGGCTGACAGAACACTCCCATGGGTATTTCAAGATTATGGGTAATGCTATGCTTGATACAATTCACCCTTTTGTCTCCCACTCAATAATTACACTGGGATGCAATTCAGGGTAATTTACGTTATTAAAGAGATAATTCTACTATTTTCACTAAAACAAGTAAAAATCTACTGGAGAATGCCATACAGCAGGCCTCAATGCAGTATTGTTTCTTGAAACCACTGTTGCAAACAAATGAAAAAGGGTGTGTGAGAATGGCAAGGGAGAGAAAAGGTATACGTTCCAGGTACAGACTACAAAATTTGCTTTGTTAAAAGAGTAAAACAATTAGTATAAATTAGCATAAATTTTAGAGGTTAACCAAAATTTATCTTCATTTAAATAAATATCTATGAAGCTTAATTAAATAAATTTTATAATGTGTTTATATATAAATTTTCTGGAGCTCTTATAATCTACTGCAATAGCCTAAGAACTGGCCTCCTAGCTTCTAAATCTGTTGCCCATCTCCCATACAGTTATTAATACTTCTTTCCATTCTCCACTGCTATCTCTGGAAAAAAGAAAGAAAGAAAAAATTAAAATAATAAATTAAAAATTATAAAATAATAAAAAAATACTTCTTTCTAAATGAGTAGCTGTTTTTAAAATGCCAACCAAATCACATCACTTTTTTCCTTTTTAAAAGAAAGTCTCCAGTGATTTTCTATTACATGGAAAATAAAGTCTAAACTCTACAATGGCCTAAATATGACCTTTTACCTATCTCGCCAACCTCATTTCATGCCATTCTGTCCAGCTATAACAGCCTCCTCAGCTATAAATCAAATGAACCACCTTGTTCCCATTTAGAGGCCTATTTCCTTACCATACACTATACTCTTGAAGAAGATTTTCTCAAGATCTAGCTCCTTCATGTTATTCAGGGGCTACTTAATGTCATATGTTCAGAGAGGACTTTGAGTCCAAAAAAGTCTCCACTCCCTACCAGTCACCCTTGGCACATTGCCCTGCTGATTTTCTACCTAGCACTTACCACTTCTGACATTTATATTTTAATTTATTTACTTACCTGATTACTGTCCTGCTTTCCCTCTTGAATGTAAGCTCCACAAAGACAGCAGAATTGACTACTTTATTTGTGCCCTGGTCTCAAAACAGAACAATGCCAGGCATACAGCAAGCATTCAATAAATATTTGTGAAGTGAAAGTAGTAGTAACACAAAAGCATGGAAGCAAAATTAATATTTATCCTAGAAGCATTTTCTGTTTCAAGTATTAGAAGACAAATATGACTAAATAAAATCTCAGCCTTGGAAAAGCTGATCAGTGTAATGAGAGAAGAGTAGAAGTGGAAGGGGAAGGGGGGTGGGGAAAAAAGGAGGAGGAAGGCAGGAAAGAAGAGAAGCAGCAGCAGCAAGGGAGAGAAATTACTATTCTACTATGGAATAATGAACTAAGTGCCATGAAAGAACAGAAGAGAATATAACCTACTCTAGAGGAAAGATTTCCTAAATTCAGATTTGTCCCTGTCATAGGTACAGGATCAGTAAATAACAACACACACTATGTATTAAATGGACATTATTCCATGTGGCCCTCTGCACCACATAGTAACCTTATGAATACATTTGACACAAAAAGTGTCATTAACAAAATCTGAGTTCTACATTAATTCATGAAAAACACTACAGCAGTCACATTTGAGCCATGCCCCCCTTCCTTGCTGCCCTCCCACCTGCTATGGTGGTTCGATCCAGCATAAGATTGTATCCAAACTAGGCTAATCAGATTTTCCTCCCAGAGGACTGAAATTTGAGGTCAAAGGCAAGGTGGGAGGAAGAGGATGATATAGCTGGAGGAAGGGGATGGTACAGCCGAGTCACTTAAATGGCAGTGTCATATAAAAGGTCCTACTGCTGAGTTTCCTGTAGCTACTCTGGTTCCTGTTTTTCCTGAGACTTGACAGTTTAGAACTTCTTTAAATTCTGTGAACTATCTAAGTGTCCTTCTCTTAATTTCTATTTTTGTATTAAGCTAACCAAATTGGTTTCTGTTTATAAATCCAAAGCAACTATAATAGATATGTGAAACATTGTGTATGGGAAATCATCCTAGTGAACAGCTAAAACAAGAGATTAAGGATTATGGACCTATTCCAAGGAGCAGTATGAAATCACTACATACACAGAAACTATGGTGACATAGAAGAAAAGAGAAAAATATTATTGTTACTTAGTTTCAAGTGCAGACTGAAATTCTAGATTTGTTATTTGCTTGCTATAAGATGCAAGCTTGAACAAGTAAATTTAATATTGTTCTCAGTTTGTTTCATAAGCTCCTGCTAATAATAACATCTGTCGTATATGGTTATTTGAAGAATAAATAAGGTAAAAGATTAAATGCACCAAGCAAAATGTCTGAAAGATAGTAGGGGCTCAATAAATGTTAATTCTCACCTTATCTCTCAACAAGGAAAAGATGTTTAATTGGAGATTAAATAAAGACCAACTATGGCTAAAGAAGGAGTCAGCAAATATGGCCCATGGCCAAATCAACCACACCACCTGTTTTGTATGGCCCTCAAGCTAACAATGATTTTTTAATTTGTAAACAGTGTATTACGTTGAATATTGTCCCCACAAAAGATAAATTATAATCCTGGTACATGTGAATGTGACCTTATTTAGAAATAGGGTCTTTCTGATGCAATAAAGTTAAGGTAGAGCCACACTGCATTAAGGCTAACACTAAATCCAATGACTGATGCTTTTATGAAAGAAAGAAAAGGGAATATGGAAACAAAAGTCACACCGACATACAGAGAAGACGACCATGTGATGACAGAGGCAGAGATTAGAACCATGTAGCTATAAACCAAGGAATACCAAAGCTTACTGGGATCCACCAAAAGCAGGAAGAGGCAGGGGAAGGATTCTTCCCTAGAGAATTCAGAGGGAGCATGGCCCTGCCAACAACTTGCTTTCAGGCTTCTAGCCTCTGGAACTGAGAAAGAATAAATTTCTGTTGTCTAAAGCCACCAAATTTGTGTTAATTTGTTATGGCAGCCCTAGAAAACTAATACAAATAGTTTTTTTAAAAAACAAAAGAATGGCATTTCTTGACGTGTGAAAATTATATGATATTCAAATTTCACTGTATACAAATAAAGTTTTATTGGCACACAGCCACATTTGTTTATTGACATATCATCCATGGCTGTTTTTGCCTTACATTGGCAAAATTTAACAGCTGCCACAGAGACCATATGACTCACAAAACTGGAGAAATTTACTATCTGGATCTAAACAGAAAAGGTCTGCCAATCTCTGACCTTGAACATTAATGCCTAAGACAGGAATTAGTACCTGAAAGAGAGTTCTAAAATGGATCTGTGTACTGATGAGATATGATCAAGCAGTAGGAGCTAGGAAGATTACAAAACTAAATTATTTTATTTAAAGTTTTTAAATAAATCAGGATTTGGCAAAAGACGTAAAACACAAAGCTGCTAGTCAAAATGGTCTAATGTCTTTGTGAAATAAGTTAGATACAAATTAGTCGTTGTTATGAGGAAGCTGGCTACAGTGGAAGGATTTAGAATGAAACTATTAATTTGCTTTATTATGTATAACTTAGGCAGAAAATATCTAGCAGACATATCCTGAAAAGTGTATCAAATGGAAATAAAAAAATGATTTAAAAATTCAGATGCAGATTGACACACTCTAGTCTTCTTTCTGCTTACATGCCAATTCTAAGCCATTAAAACTTTCTATTGACTGAACATCCTAAGAACTTCCTAACTGGCCATAATTATTAACATCAATCTATCCCTACTATAACCCACCCTTAAGAGTACTTTCAAGGCCAGGCATGGTGGCTCACACCTATAATCCTAGCAGTTTGGGAGGCCAAAGGAGGAGGACTGCTTGAGGCCAGGAGTTCAAGACCAGCATGAGCAAGAGCGAAACCCTGTCTCTACTAAAAATAGAAAAATTAGCCAGGTGTGGTGGTGCACACATGTACTCCCAGCTACTCTGGTGGCTGAGGCAGGAGAATAGCCTGAGCCCAGGAAGTTGAAGTTGCAATGAGCTACAATGATACCACTGCACTCTAGCCTGTGCAACAGAGCAAGACTCTGGCTCAAAAAAAACAGAGTACTTTCAAAATAATTGTCCTAAAATAGAAAGTTTGATCATAATGTGAAACTTCTGTAGCTAATTTTTTAATGAAATATTATTTAAATTCCTATGCTCAGTACATAATACCTTTCACAATTGCACTAAATTCTCCCTCCCAACCACTCCTCAATATTCCAGTTGCTTCTCCTATATTTAACATTGTTATATACAATTATAATACCCTATGCTTTCCTTTTTGTAACACTTATCATAATTTTAATTATTTATTCTTCCTCACTAGACTGAATTTTATGATAGAAGCATGTCTATCAAGTTCACTACAATATATACACAGCACACAGCTGGAACACAAGGGGACAAAAAATATTAGTTGAATAAAGAATAAATAAATGAACAAAGAAAGGATGAATAAAGATGCCAACTTGGGACCCATTTTCACACACAATACTCCTTCTGCTGAGAATTCCCTTTGCCGTGCTTACCTACCTTGAAAATTCATACTCATGCTTCAAATACAAACTCCTCAGACAACTTTTCCCTCCATTTTCCAGCAGTTGTTCTATCCATCCTGCACAATGCTAAAATAATATTTACCATAGCATATTGCAATGTATGTATTTACTGGTACCTATATCTCATTAAACATTGAGTTTCTCAATTCATCATCGTTTCTACAACACTTAACTCAATGTAAAGATCATCTGAGTCAAAATTCGCCGCATGAATAAAGATTATCTTGGAGATTCAGTTGAAGACAATAAACTTCTAGATCATGGAACACTGTATATGTAAGTAAGGTTTTTTTTACTCTTAGAAGTTAATTTGCTATAACAATTTATTGAAGTGTTTGGAACCACTGTGATTAATATTTGAGTTCAAATAAAATTTAGAAATTAACAAAATTTCATCTCATGCTACAAACTATTATACAAGTAATATATTTAAATTATAAGACTAAAAATATGTTTATAATATAACATGAAATCCTCTTTTTCCACAAACATTCCCCATTTCAAATATAAAAGTATTAAGCCATTTAGCACTCTCAAATGAATACTTTCAGGTTCTTTGTCATGCAAATGACTACATAAATACAATGACTATATATGCGTATACAGGCATATCTTGTCTTATTGCACTTAGCAGATATCATGATTTTTACAAATTGAAGGATTGTGGGAACCCTGCCTTGAGGAAGTCTATCAGTGCCATTTTTCCAACAGCATGTGTTCAATTTGTGTCTGTTTATCACATTTTGGTACTTCTCATATTTCAAACTTCTTCATTATTATTCTGTTATGATGATGTGATCAGTGATCTTTGATGTTATATGGTTAACTGTTTTGGAATGCCCTGAAATGAGCCTATATAAGACAGTGAATTTAATTGATAAATGTTCTGTGTTTTCTGACTACTCCACCAATCAGTCATCCCCCTCTCTCCCTTTCTCCTTGGGCCTTCCTACATCTTGAGATACAACAATATTGAAATTAGGCTAATCAATAACCTTAAAGTAGCCTTTAAGTGTTCCAGTGAAAAAAGAATTACATGTCTCTAATTTAAAATCAAAAGCTAGAAATGACTAAGCTTAGTGAGGAAAGGATGTCGAATGCTGAGATAAGCAAAAAGCTATGCCTCTGTACCAAACAACCAAGTTGTGAATGCAAAGGAAAAGTTTTGGAAGGATTTTAAAAATGCTACATCAATGAACACATGAATGACAAGAAAGCAAACAGCCTTATTGTTGAGATGAAGAAAGTTTCAGTGGTCTGGATAAAAGATCAAACCAGCCATAACATTCCCTTTAGCCAAAACCTAATCCAGAGCAAGGCCCTAAGTCTCCTCAGTTCTATGAAGGCTGAGAATGGTGAGGAAGCTTCAGAAGTGTGAGGTCAGCAGAGATGGGTTCATGAGGTTTAAGGAAAGAAACCATTTCTATAACATAAAAATGAAGGTAAAGCAACAAGTCCTGATGTAGAAGCTGCAGTAAGTTATCCAAAAGATTTAGCTAAGAAAATTGATGAAAGTGGTTACGCTAAACAACAGATTTTCAAAGTAGATGAAACATTCTTCTATTGTAGAAAATGCCATCTAGGACTTTCATAGCTAGAGAGGAAAAGTCAATCAGTCAAGTCTGGCTTCTAAGCTTCAAAGGACAGGCTGAATCTCTTGTGAGGGGTTAATGCAGCTAGTGACTTTAAGATGAAGCCAATGTTCATTTACCATTCTGGAAATCTTAGGGCCCTTAAAAATTATATTAAATATATTCTGCCTATGCTCTATAAGTGGAACTACAAAGCCTAAATGACGGCATATCTGTTTACAGCATGGTTTACTGAATATTTTAAGCTAGCTGTTGTAACATACTGCTCAGAAAAAAGATGCCATTTAAAATATTACTGTTCACTTGCAATGCACCTGGTCACCCAAGAGCTCTGGTGCAGATGTACAAGAAGATTAATGTTATTTTCATATCTTCCAACACAGCATCCATTCTGCAGTTTACGGATCAAGGAATAATTTTAACTTTCAAGTCTTATTATTTAATCAACACATTTCATAAGGCTATAATTGCCATAGGGTATGATTCCTCTGATACATGTGGGCACAGCAAATTGAGAACCTTCTGGAAAGGATTCATCATTCTAGATGCCATTAAGAACATTTATGATTCCTGGGAGTCATGAATATCAAAATATCAACATGAACCAGGGTTTAGAAGAAGTTGAATCCAAATCCCATGGATGCTTCGAGGGAATCAAGACTTTACTGAAGGAAATAACTGCAGATGTGGTAGAAATACTAAAAGAACTAAAACTAGAAGCAGAGCCTAAAGATATAACTGAACTGCTGCAATCTCACGGTAAAACTTGAAAGGATAAGAAGTTGCTTCTTATGGATGAGCAAAGAAAGTTGTTTCTTGAGATGTAATCTACTACTGCTGGTCAAGATGCTATGAACATTATTGAAATGACAACAAAGGATTTACAATATTACACAAACTTAGTTGAGAAAGCAGAGGTGGGGTTTGAGAGGATTGAATAGAATTTTGAAAGAAGTTCTACTATAGATAAAATGCTATCAAACAGCATTGCATGTAACAAATCTTTTGTGAAAGGAAGTGTCAATCAATGGGACAAACATTAGTTGTCTCATTTTAAGAAATTGCTATAACCATCCCAACCCTCAGAAATCACTACTCTGATCAGTCAGCAGCCATTAAAATGATTATAACTCACTGAAGGTTCAAATGATCATTAGCATTTTTTAGCAATTAAGTATTCTTTAATTAAAGTATGTACTTTTATTAAACATAATGCCATGGCACACTTAATAGAATACAGTATAGTGATCCAGACTGGTATCTTCAAGGTACACATGTACCATAAATGTGTGTTTGTATATATAATATATGCTATAGATATTAGTAGATATTAATCACCAATTTATACCAATCCCATTAACACAGTTAATTTAAATGTATCAAAAATAAATGTTATAATTTAATTGTAATTTTCTAATATCTGGAATCAATTAAGTTCGGGAAAGTTTCAAGTGGGCCACCCAGTAATAAACACAAAATAAATCGTGTCTGCTGTCCTGTTAGTGATAATTTTTTATTGCTACCTCAGTTTCAGATGTCAGAGTAATGACTTCCATATTCTGATTAAAATGCAAATTGAAGCCATATGTTAGAAAAGCACAGGCTTTCAATATTACTGTTTTCTTATTTTAAGCACAATAAAACTGTGTTTATAAAAGCTAACAATTATCTAGATGAATTCTGTCAATTCCAGATATAGAAAATGTGAAATTTTACATGTCAAACTATGGCAACACATGCATTTATGGCATATCAATAAATAGCTATTCTCATATATATATACACATACATATTATATACACACACAGACACAGAAGGGAGTGAAAACTATAAAACAATGACAGAATGAATGTTAATTGATTTTCTTCAAGAGTAAAATGAAAAGTTACTTTATAATTCTATTTTTTAATCCTTAGATTTACGAAAGTAACTAAAATTACCATTAATATATATTCTTAAAAAACAGATTAATGCTTTTATTTCACTGATATGTTAAATTAGCCAACACTACATAAATCAATTTAATGTACAAAAAATTTCTAACTCTTTGGTATAAGTTTCCCTAGGATATTCTAGGATTGACATTCAAATATAATTAGCCCAGTAATGAATTTAAATATGACAGGCTCTACTGTTTTTATTTTATGTGTGACACTAAATTAAAAATGCTATGTGTATAAAACTTACTTTTCATTTAGAAAGGAAAATTTCAAAGTCGTAAGTTAATTTCTCTTATGAGCAGTACTCCCAAAAAAGATAAATCATGACTATTCCAGTCAAGACTAAATATTTCTAAATTTAGCTATCTAAAATGAACTAGAAGTAAAAAAAAAAATAATAATAGAAAAGCCAATGCCAATGAAAGCATGCAATTTACAGAACTCAAAGGTAGTAAATTCAATGTAAATATAGTTCAGCTGCAGAAGTATAAAAGTGAAGGTAACTAACAAAGTATTTACTTAAAGAGGGACTGGCATGAGGTGGGGTAGGAATAAATCATAGCTCTCAAGCCAAATAAAATCACTTTACTTTAAAAAAAGTTCTACCTGAAATATAAAAATAGAGGTCTTTAAAGATTAAATTCACTAAAATCCTTTCCAATGTAGAGACAAAAACACAAACTAAAAGCATCTAGAATTTAATTATTTTTTTTTATTTTTTTTTCCCAAATTCTGTGGGTACAAATATTGTTAGGGTTACATATCTTGCCCCTGCCCCCCCACCCCACTCTGCCAGAGCTTCAAGCATGTCCAGTCTTCAAGTGGTGCACCCTGCACCCACCATGAAAGTGCGTACCCTTCCCCTTCTCCCCCCTTCCACCTGTTCACCTCCCATTAACAAAATTTTTTTTTTTTAGACATTTTGGTTACAGTGTGTTTCTTTGCCTCTCCCTAAAAAGGGATAGAGGTAATCCTTTCCCCCCTACAATGCTCATTACATCCTTAAGATGTGGGTCTCCCCCCTCAGATCCCTGTTGAACACTACAATTATTTGAACACCATAGTTTTAGGCTGTCAGTACCAATTTGATGGTGAGTAGATGTGTAGCCCATTTTCCAGGTCTTGTGTCATCTCGCTTTGTATTACAGGCTTAAGCTTAATCCACGATAGCATAAACGGTGCTAGTTCACTATCGTTTCTTAGGATTGAGTAATATTCCATTGTGAGTATATACCACATTTTAGTTATCCATTCATGAGTTGACGGGCACTTGGGTAGTCGTGGTGGCTCACGCCTGTAATCCTAGCACTCTGGGAGGCTGAGGCGGGTGGATTGCTCGAGGTTAGGAGTTAGAATTTAATTATTAAGAAGGTAGTAACAATATGTTACAGACCATGAGCATTATGACAACATTTTGTTAACAAAATAATGGACACTATAGAAATATTTCTTAAGGTTTAGCCTATGGAAATTTTTAAATAAATTTTGAAATAAATGTAAACATATTTCTTTAATATATTTTAATATGCTTTCAAACCTACACTATAAAGTATATCATTAAGTGCTTAGTCACTCCCTGTCTTTGACAAACTAATCATGTAAGACGGTTATCTTACATAGCTCAACATTCAATGTTCCTCCAAAACTCTTCATGTGCACTGCCTTCATTTGTGTTCAAATATGACAAATAATGGTATCTATGCATGAATATAATGGAATATTATCAGTAGTCTATTCTAGACTTCTGTTTTCCTACCTATTTGCAGGACTAGATATTTTGTCAAATCCTTACAATGGCATGCATGCCATACTAACAACTGTACCCTTGGCAGACTAATGTATGAAATTACATCCAAGCCCTGTACAGCTATGTCCCTCAGTTCTTAGTCAGTGCCAATAATACGTTCTTCTATCCTTCTTATTTACAACTGGTTTGTAACACATACAAAGGCAGTTTAAGTGTTATACTGACCATTCCTCTAACATATACAACTCAATAAATTAAGAAAGCCTCACATTACCACCAATAAAAAAGCCTTCATTTTGTCTTGTCAGTATGAACTATAATTCATTTGACTCATGGAAGAAACTATTCAAAAGCAACTCAGCCCTGTGAACTAACAAGTCTAATTTACTAACTGGCAGAATGATGATTTTACTTTCTTTCCTTAGGCTCCTAAGCTACATTCTAAGTACTTTTTTCCTTTAACATAAAATTATAAAGAAGGAATTTAAGAAGGTTCACATTATCTAAGAATAATTCAAATCGAAAAAAGCCCACTAAGTGAATTTTGGTTGGCTTAAAACAAAGTCTAAAATTTAAGAGTAAATAGTTAGAAAAGGATTTAACTGGGACCTTAGTTCAAAAATAAAACTAAATTTCTGAAAAGTTCATTCAAGCTTTTGACTGCCAGCTCCACATTTGTCAGTGATTCAATTTATTCATAGATATTAACTTTTAGGGAAGACAAGAAATGCTACATCTTTAACAAGACCTATAATTTCATTTAGCAATGACTGTACAGAATCTGCACTGAACTGTCAAATGTCTACAACATGAAACATCATCTAGAGACTGAGAAAGACAATGACATGAGTGTTAAGCTGACAAAGATGTTTTAGTAAAAATTAGTGAATATTTATTGTAATAATTTTGGCTATTCTATACATCCTGATAGCAATGACCTAAATAATGAGGACACCTGCCCCATAATCACGTCTGGTTAAAAAAAATAATAAGGCCGGGCGCGGTGGCTCAAGCCTGTAATCCTAGCACTCCGGGAGACCGAGGCGGGCGGATTGCTCGAGGTCAGGAGTTCGAAACCAGCCTGAGCAAGAGCAAGACCCCGTCTCTACTATAAATAGAAAGAAATTAATTGGCCAACTAATATATATATATAAAATTAGCCGGGCGTGGTGGCGCATGCCTATAGTCCCAGCTACTCGGGAGGCTGAGGCAGGAGGATTGCTTGAGCTCAGGAGTTTGAGGTTGCTGTGAGCTAGGCTGACGCCACGGCACTCACTCTAGCCTGTGCAACAAAGCGAGACTCTGTCTCAAAAAATAATAATAATAATAATAATAATAAAATAAAAAATAAGAGACAAAAGGGGAAATAAAAGTAAATATTTCTAGCTCCTTGTTCAATTGGCAACCCAAAGCTTTCTTTAACTACTAATAATTTTAGTTATGTAGCTGGGTTATCATAAATCTAAACGAATGCTTATACATTTATTTCCTGATTCATCAACTTGAAAAAGGAATTTATTCCCTTTATGATACCTCCAAACTACCCTGGCACCAACCCTTCCAGTTCTTCCTGTTTACATCATTTTTCATTCTGCTGGTTTTTTATAATGTTAAGTAATATATTTCACCTCCTATTTCTTAATCTATCAATTTCAGTCATTACTCTCTTGTATGTAAAAGTATATCATTATACCTAAATTTTCATCACTCACCTTCCCCTCTTCTTTTAATACTTCCCAACTTTTATCAGATATAGTTATTTGTTATATTGTCATGGTTTGTACTTATAGTCTGTTCTAGAAATACAATTTAGTATCCTGAAATGTTTCTATTGATTGGTGCAAAACTTAAAAACTAATAAATGTTTAAAGTACTAAATATAGAAAGTTCAGTATCAGTTACTGTGTCGGGACTTACAGAATTGGACGCCAATGTAATGTCAGGAATTCTGTACAGCTCTACAGAGTATGTTGCAAATATCAAGGTCAATTCTCCATCAGTTTCTTCTTTGGACTATTACTTTCCCGTACACCTTTTTATTTTTCATAGACCTTCTAATTGATTTTCTCTTTTATCGTTGTTGGAAAGAACATGCTTTTATTAGATTACTGAGTTTTCCACTTCTTAAATCACATATTTTTAAATGAAATCCACATTCGTCTTGGAGCCCCTGACTTCCTATTTAAACTTAGACCAACTCCTTTCAAGATCTGCTAAACAGCTAATATCTTGAAATTCTTTTTGTCACATTCTTGGGTTGGTTTCACTGCTTCTAGGATCTGTTACTTTTCTCTTTATTGGATTCCTTTTCATTTTGCTGCAGTACATTCTCAAATAATTTTCTTTCAAGAAAGACTAGATAAAAGGTAAACTCTGAGTCCTCAAGTGGCTGAAAATGTCTTTATTTTGCCTTCATTTGATTCAGATTCAGTCTGGTTGGATATAAAATTCTAGTTTCAAAATCATTTTCCTAGCCAGGTGTGGTGGCTCACTCCTGTAATCCTAGCACTTTGGGAGGCTGAAGCAGGAGGATCACTTTAGGCTAGGATTCCTAGACCAGTCTGTGCAATATAGCAAGACCTCATCTCTACAAAAAATAAAAAATTAGCCAATCGTGCTGGCATGTGCCTATAGTCTCAGCTACTCAGAAGGCTGAGGCAGGAGGATCAAAAAGTCAAAGAGTTTGAGGCTGTGATCTATGATCATGCCACTGTACTTTAGCCCAGGTGACAGAAGGACCCTGTCTTTAAAAATTAAAAAAAATAAAAAAAAATTTTAATTAAAAAAAATCATTTTCCTTTAGAACTGTGAAGGTATTTCACTACTGTCTCTTGGTTTTAGGATTGCTGATGCCAATTCGATTCTACCTCCACTGTGGATCACCTGGGTTTTTTTCCTCTGGAAAAATTCCACCTGAATATGACAGATAGTCTTTTTTCACTCATCTGGCTCAACACTTAATGAGTTCTTTCACTGTGAAAACTAATGGCTTTCTTCAGCTTAAGAAAGTTGTTCCTACTATCTGTTTCCCTCCCATCTTATTTTCTCTTTTTAGAATTTCCAATTAGGACACTCTACCACATCTGTTAATTTTAGTATTTCGCATCTTTAGCTTCTTTCTCCATTTACTGTGTAATAACTTCTGCTTTATCTTTTACCCTTTTGTTTTTATAGTTTTTTTAACCAACCATATTTTTTATTTCTAAGAACATCTTTTATTTCTCTAAATGCTTCTTTTCCAAAGCAATCTACTCTTGATTTGTAATTGCCACAGTGCCTCAAAATTCTCTGAAAAAATTGGATATTTTTTGCAGGTTTGCTCCTATTCCTGAATTACCTGTTTTCACCAAGACCAAATGTTTATTCAGAATGAGCCTTCTATTTTGTGCTGTTCCTTTTTATTCAAAAGCCTGGTAATACTTGGTTGTCTATTCATATTTAGGAATGAAAAACTAGGGAAACACCCACTCAGAAATACAACCACAGAAATGTCCACTATGGTTCTGAGGTTGTTTATCCAACACCACTTTCCTCTGAATGGAGGACAAACTGTAAGTTATATATATACACTAGGAATAATGACTGGCAGACCTCATTTTAATGAAATTAGCAAAAGCAGGTAAGCAAGCCATATAGGAGCTTCCCGAATGCTTAAAACCCTTTAATAAATTTTACTTTTGGCCAAAGTTACCCTGTACCACCCAATTCCTCTCCACCCATTACATAGGGGGAATGACTCCACTCCTCCAGATACAACCCATTAATTCATGACTCCTGTTGACTCTTTTACTTTACCAAGCTCCCAGCTTCAGATCTCCCCAGAGCTCTAAAAAGAAGGATGGTTCCAACCGTTCATCTGTGACTGCTAAATTGTGCCTTATTCCTCTAACGATTTTTAGTTATTAGGATTTTAGTTATTAGGATTCCAGCTTCTACATATTCATCAAAATATCTAGTCTCTTCCAATATTTTTACAGACTTATTCCTTTTTGTACATGTTTCCTATCATTTCATTAAGATTGGGGGGAAAGACAGAAGTAGTAAATGAATGTGACCAGTCTGCCATCTTGAAGATCCTTGAAATTTTTCTTTCTCTTTTTAAGAGACAGCTTGTTTCCAAATGACACCATCTCTGTATTACAAATTTTATTTCAGATGCAGACTAACCTAATCACACCTTATCATCAATAGTTTTGATCCATATATTAGTAGTCTTTGATGCCAAATTATCATATTTTCATGTTTTCTTTACTGGTTTTCTTGCATAAAAGCAGAGAACTTCAATCATAATCATCATTTCTGACCAAATTACTTTAAGAATTTTTATAATATCCATAGCATAAGAGAAAGAATTTCCTCAGTGATCAAAAATATTTTAGCACCAATTTCCAAATCCCTCAGACATTACAAATATTCTCAATTCCTCTATCTTTCATGTTTCTCCTCAGTAAAATACAGATAATTAAAACAGTATCTACATGTTAAATGTTAAATTATATAGTTACATCTATAAAATATTTGAACTGCTTAGAGGAAAGATAGTAAGTATAACTTGCTATACAATATTATGCATAACCATAAAGCAATTTCTAATTCATAAAACCATAGAAAAATAAACCATCAACTGTTCTAATAATTACTTTATGTACTTCAAGGGTAGGGGCAGGGGTTCATATAAGAGTGGGAGAGTTAAAAGAAATTCTTTTTAGATATATAAATTTAGTTGAATCCATCCAGATATCATAAAACCATATTAAAGTGAGAAGATTTAGTTCTAAACCAAAGGAAACTTTCTGCCTTCATAATATGTAAACTTGCCTAAAGTATACCTTTCCTGAAAACACAGATAAACTTTTTCATGCTATGAAGATTTCACAGACATGATCATAATCATACTCACAACAATAATGACAACAGCAATAATAAAACCAAACATCAATTGAGATCTTCCAATGTACTAGTAAGTCTTTTATATATATTATTTGATTTTCACAATATTATTATATAAGGGAGGTACTATTATGATCCCCTCTCACAGATGAGAAAACAGAGGCATAAAAGTAAAATGGTTTGACCAAGATCATCATACAACCAGTAAGAGGCAGTGGCTGGCAAATCTTTCTTGGTGACAAAAACAAAGTAGTGAAGTAGTACTGAAAAGTACTGAAAAGATCTCAGGCTTACCAGACTAGCAAATCAGGAGCCAAGTAATCAAATGACATGGACATTGGTGTGAAATTGGTGTGCAAATTGATACCAGAATTTAGGTCTCTAGATTCCATACCAGTTTGCTTTCCCACTCTTCCACATTTTCTATCTCTTAACCTTTAAGAGGTTGCTGCCTCACTTTCAGAGACAGAAAGGCAACTTAATATTAACTAATATAATAAACCAAATCCTGTGACAAGTACTTAATTTTATGAAATAGAGTCAAATCTTTAAAATATCTTTATTAAACTGTCATTTCTGTTAATCATCAAACAATGAAAATAACTGCAGAGGTAATATAATAATTACCAGATCTGAAAGATTCAGGCCCATGTCATCAAAGTACATTTTAGCGAAAATAAGTCTCTCTTTCCTTTTCACTTTATTTTTTGTTTTAATTTTTCTTTAAATAAATAGTTCTTCACAAATACAAGATCAACTTTCAGGAAAAGTAATCCTTGCCTGACTCCTGCAGCTTTTTAGCAAAAATAAAAATTACAAAGTGAACTATCTTTCATCAAATGGCACTCATAAACTGGGCCATGACTTTTCTTTTATCTTTGATTTGCTAATTACTATTGAAAGTGTAAAGGGCATGCCTTAGAGACGTATTGTAAATAAACTATTTTTCTCCTACACATTAAACTCAATTATATCTCTGAAATTTCTTCATCGTGCAGCTTACTTTATTAAACCAATTACAGTTTATCTTATGCCAGAGTGCAAAATATTCCAGAATCTATACATTATAGGATACATGTAGACATAATTTCTTAAACAATCATTTCAGATAAGCAGTACAATTAAGTGTTAACTTAAACTCATGTTGTCTTCATGAAAGTCTGCTAAGAGGTATCACTAAACGGTACAAGGTATTACTGATGGAAAAAAACTTACTTATCACATGCCCTTCAACCATATAATTTAACAAATGAGAACCTACATCATGCTAGGAATCAGCCTTATACCCTTTCCCTGAAAAAATTTAACATATAATATTATTTTAAAATTAAAGTATTTAAGCCTCTAAATTAGTAAACGTCTTCACCACTTACTTTAAATTTTCCTTATGGGTGATTTTAGTATTATAATAATTTTACATACAAGATTATAAAGATGATATTTAACTTTACAATTAAATTTTGTGTTCTTCAATAGGAACGAGCTCAACAGATATTACAAAAGAAAGACATAGTTCTTTCCTTCTGGTTTTAAAAAGTTACCAAATATTATGTTAAATCATGGTTATAGATATCAAAACAGAAGAAACATATAAAAATCATAAAAATATGATTAGCTGACCAAGGAGCTACAAAATACAGTAACATAGTAAAAGAATATTTTTTTAGGACTCAAATATTAAAAGTTGTCTAAATGAATATAAATTAAGTTATTTTTCTTTTGGGCTTAAACATACAACATACTTGAATAATTTAATTCCTAGAAGTACAAGTAATGTTTACCTTCCAGGCCAAAGTGGCATAAAATGATTTAACAGAGAAGTATTTTGAATTAATGTCCCATGCTGCTGCCTGAGGCTGTCGCAGTAGTGCTAAATTTCTAACAACACTGCCATTACATTCCAGATTTCCAGATACAACCTAATTAAAAATCGTACATGAAACAATCCTGTTCTATACTACAACTGTTGCCACATTTCAGGATTGTTTCTTGATGTCCATATAAAAAGTCTCAAGTTCTAAAAGGTTATTAATCAATAACATTTAGATAGGATACAGTAGCCTAGAAAAAGCACTAGTCTTTATTCATGTACACCCAGAGAAATTCAGAAAACAGTCATGTACAAAAGATGTTTACCATAGCATTGTTTGCGATATTATGGAATTGGACGTAATTTGGAGATCCCTTGCTGAAAAAATGGACAAGTAAAATGTAGTGGATGAAATATTCTAAAATTAGGTAGTGGTGAAGGTCACACACCTCTGAATATACTAAAAACCACTGGATTATAAACTTTAAAATGGTAAATTTTATGTTATATGAATTGTATCTCAATAAAGCTATTATAAAGCTTATAGAAGGGGTGGATATTCTGGCACACTATGCAGCCATCAGAAGTAATGCATTGGAAGTATATAAAACAACACACATAGGTCTTGAAAACATGGTGTCAAGTTCAACGTAAATATAACAATATGCATATATTTTGAAAACATAGTATTAAAATACCTAATAAAAGAAAATAAGAGGGAGTTTTACATGCACCAGTGATGATAGTATTGCCATGTGCTCATAAAACCTCATGTTCAAAAATAATAAATAAAACAGAATTAAATTACTAGTTTTCACCCTATACAATTATTGGTTATTGGAGAAATGTAAAAATAGAACCTAACAAGACAAGGTAAATCTAAAGTTCTACTTCAGAAAAAACATAGAATGTGACTTCATAGTTTATTTTAAAATATTATATACTGGTCTTAAATCTCTCAATAAAGTTCCTTAAAAAAATCCCACAGGGAATCCCTTTAACAGCAACTGTCTCCATTTTAATGACCACCAAACTGATTCGCTTTCTTCCCAAATAATGTTTCAAGACAATTCTCTTAAAGCAGTAATTCTCAAACAGCAAGTGGAAAATATCCACCAGAATTGCTTAGAATGACTTAGAAGAGAGACTGAGAGAGGGAGAGAAGGAGGGAGAGACATATTAATATTTTTGAGTCCCAGAATCAGGATTCTGATTCACTAGATCTGGGGTTTGGTCTGAGAATCTATGTGTGTGTTTAAAAGCTACCCCAGTGCTTCTGATAAAGATCAAGTTTCCGAACCAGTTCCTTAAAGTATAGTCTTATATTCTTCACCCAATTTAGAATACAAAGGAGAAATTGTAAAGAAAAATACAGAGCCCTTCAGGGCCTAGCTCTTCAAAGTTGAAAATAAAAAAGACACTTTATTCAATGTCTTTAAGCCTGATCTTAGTTAGAAGAGATTCTCTGGAAAATCCCTCATTGTCAAGGGCTCTTTAACATCATTTACAAGTCTTGTCACTCCTGGTAATAAATGAGATCAACAAACTGTGCCAGTCTTCTTTGACAAGTTACTGCAAGGCTCTCTGGGTCTCTTTTCCAGAAGATGGATTATACCAATTTACAGTAAGAGACTAGGTCATTTAATGCTTATAAAATTCTTGTGAGAAGTCTCTCTCTAAAAGTTAAGTTTGTTTCCTTTTTACATATCTATGATTTAAAAAAAAAAAAAAAAGTTGTGACTATCATCATAGAAATAGCCACGAAGGAAGAAAGAGAATGTCATCACTAACACTCAATTTAAGGAAATTATTTAATGGTTTCTAATAAGTCCCCTTTTCATGCTCACAAGCTTAGCAATAGTCTCTAAAATAAACCCTCTCTATGTCTGCCTTTGTGATCAAGCAAGCCACAGCAACTTTAAAGAACCAATTCACCTTGGATAGCAAAGTATCTCACCATCTACAAAGTGCAGATAAGAGCTCCACATTACTTAATGTTATATTGAAAACTTACATTCAAAACTTACATTTCTCAATGTGATTAAAAGAATCAAACTAAGAACAGACAGGGGAATAGCTTCCCTAATTCTGGTAGTTCTAAGAAAGCTTCCAAGGAAGGAACGTACTAGTTTAGGAATTCAGCTGAGGTCAGGTCCACTTACTCATTTGTTTACCTTCCTGTGGGGACAAAAAGCAGGTCATTTTTGTTGGCTTAAAGGACGTTGGGCCTTGGGGCTAATGGAAAGGAGGGGGGGAAGAAGAATTAGTATTAGAGTTGACAAGTTACAAGAAAGTGATCATTTTCTCTAATCTTAGCCATTTGTTCCCAAGCTATATCCATTCAATAAGTATTTACTGAAAATATATTATAGTCTAAGCACTATTTGTAGGTACTAGGGACATGTCAATGAGCAAGCCAGAGTTCTTACCTATAAACAGCTTACATATTGTGAGAGAAGAAAAACAATTTAAGATTATGAGTTAAGAGAGTAGAGAAGGGAGGGAAAACTTTTTTACAATAGTAAAGAAGGGCTCTCTTAGCACTGGACTAAGAAGTAAATAAGGATGGCCAGGCACGGTGGCTCACGCTTGCAATCCTAGCACTCTGGGAGGCCAAGGCGGGCAGATTGCTCGAGGTTAGGAGTTCGAAATAAGCCTGAGCAAGAGTGAGACCCTGTCTCTACTATAAATAGAAAGAAATTAATTGGCCAATCAAAATATATAGAAAAAATTACCCGGGCATGGTGGCGCATGCCTGTAGTCCCAGCTGGAGGCTGAGGCAGGAGGATTGCTTGAGCCCAGGAGTTTGAGGTTGCTGTGAGCTAGGCTGACGCCATGGCACTCACTCTAGCCTGGGCAACAAAGCCAGACTCTGTCTCAAAAAAAAAAAAAAAGAAGAAGAAGAAGAAGTAAATAAGGAGAAGAACCTAGAAAAATCTAGAGAAAAACATTTCTAAGCAAAAAGAAAAGCAAGTGCTAAGGCTGTAAAGAAATAATGGACTTTGAATGTTCAACAGACAGACAGAAGGCCAGCATAATAAATGAAAAGAATGAGGTCAGAGAGATATAGGTTATCATAAAGAGCCTTGTGAGCCACAGTAAGGCATTTGATTTTATTTGGGTTGCAGCAAAAAAAAAGAAGGCTTTTATGATTCATAAGCAGAGGATCAACATGCTCTAATTTGTATTTGTAATGTCTCGACTATTATGTGGAAGACAGACTACAGAGAGACGAGAGTGGCAAGATGTAGACCAGGTAGGCTACTAAGATAACTTAGGTAAGAGATGTTAGGGCCTAGACTATGGTTACAACTGTGGAAGTGGAGGATACTGTAAGATCCAGAATATATTTCAGAAGCAAAATAAAATTTCCAGATGGATTGGACTAGGAATATAAAGGAAAAGAAAAGAATTAAAATTCCTAGGTTTCTGGCCTGAGCAAATGGATGGATGATTGATGCCATTTGCTACACAGAGAACGCTTAAGGAAGCAATTTGAGAGTGTTTATAATTGTTTTCTTTTTAATTTAATACTCTCATTTTATTTCTTTGGGGTTCATCTGTCCAATTTCTCCAACTAGTTTACAATTCGTTTTGTATTTCTTTTGTATCCTCACATCCCCAGCACAGCACTGATACATATAATAAATACCTGCTAAATCCAATTAAATTGAAGTGGCCTTATAAGAAAACATATGAATCAACATTTTCAAACCTTATGTTTGAAAAATCAAATACAGATGTTTTAATCAAAGACATCGCATGTCTAACATTAAAAAACAAATGCTAGAGACAAGCCCACTAGGTATATGCTTACAATTTTAAAATACACACACTGTTAAATGTTTAGTGGTGTAAATGAATTCACAGAGAGAAGTTTTCAAAATGACTTATGCACAAGAATTTTTAAGTGTCTTAAATTATTTTTCTTATAATTAAACTAAACATAAAGGAACAAATTACACGTGACATCACATCTTAAATAACTGTTAGCATATGCTGATTAAGACTGGAATACTTAGTAATTGTCACAACCAACATAATAAAGGGAAATCAGTAAATGCAAATTTTGCTTATGTGTTCTCTTTTAAAATATACTATTGCAAAATTGAATCCTAACAGCAAGTGTTCTTGTGGGTAATTGGTTCTGACATATTAGCCCCAGGAAAATTTTTCCATAAGTTTATAGCCATATCTTGGGCAGAAGCCAGAGAATATATTTAATTTTTTATTCTATACCTTTTCTATATGCCTTTTATTCATTTTGCCCTTTAACATCTAATTCACTGTCAATTTAAAAAAAATCTAGAAAACTATACTATTTTAAAAATTATACACTTTTCCCTCTATAACACGTTCACTAAGATATGACAAGAAAACATTTTCAGATGGATATTAGTTCTATTGCCTTTAGTTTGTATTTTTTAAAAATTCTAGTTAATCATTAAGGCTATAAACTACTAGTCTAACTGTAATTTATCAGGCCTTAACTGGCAGATATCATGAGTAATAAAAATAACTATAAGAGAGCCAAAGGGAAGTTCTTTTCATAAAAAAGAAAGCATAACAGGTATGTCCCCTTATTTAAGAGTATACAGTTCTTCACCTGCTCCCCACAAACCCAACATAAACACAACTAGCAAAATTTACATTTACAATCACATAGTACAAGCACTTGTTTTGAGATAACTATTAAAACTAAAAAACAGAGATGAGGTATACTTTCACTGGCTTATAAATTTTTCTCCTCCAGTAAAGTAGGAGGTCCTTGGAAACAGGAACTATATCTTATTTATTTTGATAAGCCCAATTTCACTTACAGTGTCTAACACACAGTAGATGCTCAATAAATGTCTCTTATCATTTTTTTTTGTAAACCTTGGCAGTTTAGAAAGGCAAGAATTTTGTCCTGAGGTCATCAATGACACGTCTCTAAGATGTCACTGCCTCTAAGTCTTCTCCTTTCTCTAAGGTTCAAGTCCCATGAATCTTCCCCAGTTGCCCCAGCTCAAAGCTAACTGCCTTCTTAAAGTTCTAAAGACTGGTGTGTAATTACGTATTTGTCATGAATACATTATCTTGTGTTGTTAATTATCTATTCATTTAAAATCCACATTTAGATATACCTTGTTCCCTCAACTAAATTAATAAATTAAGTGTAAGTATAGAATAATGGCTTACTTTGTGTCCCAATACCTAACATAGTGCTTTGTACTTAATAAATGTTCATTGATGAAAATAAAGACAAAGATGATAAAGATACTATAGAACTAGTTCTATACATTCATCTATCATGTATTCATTCAAAGACATGGCAATGTCTTTGAAACTTCCCTGTCAAAATAATTAAGGAATGAGTAATCGCCACAGCCAAAACTAACAAAATGATATTATTACTGATCAAATAATTATTTCATTCTCTCCCAACAATTTGAGTGGGCTGTATAACTGTGTATATGTGTAAAACCAACCTATTGTAATGAAGATATAATTAAAAAGTGAAAAAGTGGGCCGGGCGCTGTGGCTCACGCCTGTAATCCTAGCTCTTGGGAGGCCGAGGCGGGCGGATTGCTCGAGGTCAGGAGTTCAAAACCAGCCTGAGCAAGAGCGAGACCCCGTCTCTACTATAAATAGAAAGAAATCAATTGGCCAACTGATATATATATATAAAAAAAAAATTAGCCGGGCATGGTGGCGCATGCCTGTAGTCCCAGCTACTCGGGAGGCTGAGGCAGAAGGATCACTCGAGCCCAGGAGTTTGAGGTTGCTGTGAGCTAGGCTGACGCCACGGCACTCACTCTAGCCTGGACAACAAAGCGAGACTCTGTCTCAAAAAAAAAAAAAAAAGTGAAAAAGTAGGAGTAAACCCTCCCAAAATGATTATTTAATATGATGAGCAATAAAAACTATATGAGATAATAAAGAAGTATGTCACAAAATAATATGCTCCCAATTTTTTAAAAAATAAGTGCCTAACATGTAATGTGTATGTGTATCTAGGTTTGTGTATTTATGTATGTACATTGGAAGAGGAGAGGAATAAAAAATAAATAAATGATAAAACGTACAAGGGTGATTTTTACTATCTTCTTTTTCTGTACTTTCCAAATCAGAAACACATACCAAAATACAATAAATATTTTGTTTAAATCAAAGCTCCCAACACTAAGAAATTTCGTTGTTGGATGTTATGAGCCAACAATTTCAATTCAATCTCATAAGGAATATAATCAAGTTATAGAACACTTACTTTTTTTTAGATTAAATTCAGTTCTCTCTGAAAATGTTTAAATTCCTACCTATTTAGAACCAAGCACTCCCTTAGTGTAGTAATAGTTATACAGTAATAGTATAAATAAATGGCTGTTTAGATAAAGGGAAATGAAGCCTATTAGATTATCACTAGTATCTAGATAAGTGTCCTCAAATTACGCCAAGGACATTTATCCGGCCCGCAGGGTGTTTTTGCCTCTGCTGCCTGTCCTGCTTAGCAGCCGACTCGTCCCAGCCCCACAGTGCACATGTGTGGAATATGCACCGCATTCTCCAACGGCCGTCCAACAGTCTGAGGGACAGTAAACTGGCCCCCTACTTAAAAAGTTTGAGGACCTTTGATAGAATATATAATAATCATATACAAATTCACTTTCCCTTAGACATAGCCACAATCTGTGTCTAAAGTCTCTAAGCTCATTAAATTTTTAAATTACAGACCCTTTATAACTGGTTGGCAAAAAAGACCAGTTCATATTTTGCATTATTCCAGAAACTTTTCTAGTGCTCAAATTTATTAATCTGAACACAAAAATTACAAACTTACTTAACAGACAAATGTACTCCCCTTCTGAAAAAACAGCTTTGTATTTTAAAGAACTAAAGAGTCAAAGGTTTATTCTAGATTGGGAACACTTAGATAAACAAAATGGTACAGCCATTACTCAGGAACACAATTTGTCAGCTTCTTTAAAAACTAAACATGTAACCATCATATAACCCAGCAACTGAACTACTGGGCATTTATCCCAAACAAATGAAAACTCATACTCACACAAAAAGCTGCACATGAATATTTATAGCAGCTTTATTCATAAAAGCTAAAAACTATAACCAAGCCAGATGTCCTTCAATGGGTACATTTATACCATTAATACTACTCAGCAATGCAAAGGAATAAACTAATGATATATACAATAACACATTGTTAGGTAATATAGATAATATATAACCAAGACTTATCAATTGTTTTAAACTTTTTTCCTGTTGTAGCATTTGTTATCACTTAATAACATAAGTTTATGGCTTTAAATTAGACAATTTCCCCCAGTTATTTATTTCTCTGGATTCTGAGTACACTACCATAAGATGACAAAATAAGAGTGTCCACACTCAGTTCAAATTAAGTCATATACTTTAAGTCCCACAACCATCAACTTTCTATTTTTGTGTTCTTTTAGTCAAAAATATAATACTAACGCAGCCAAATAAAGCAAAGTTTTACTTGTAAAGTAAGGTAAATAATATTTAAAACAAGCTTTTAAACAAACATCTAGATATAATTTGGTATCTCTTCTATAAATCCTTCTCTTTAATGTATTCAATGAATAAACACATTCATCTATGATTCATTTAACAAATTATGGCACACAATACATGTCAGGCACTGTTCCAGGTGTGATACAGCAATATATAAAACAGACAAAAACCCTACACTCATGGAGCATAAATTCCAAGGTAGAAAGACAGTAAAATAATAAGCAAAGAAGATATATGTCAGATATTGATAAGTACCATGAAAAAAAAAGATATATGGGTTAGAGACTGCAAGGGTATGGGTAACATGAAGGGTGACTGTTATTTTATGTGGTATAGATATGGAAAGCCTCACAACAGTGACATTTCAGTAGAGTTTCAATGAAGTGAAAGAGCAAGACATACAGACATCTGGAAGTAAAAGCTCAAAACAGAAAGAATGGCACATACCAAGGTCCTGAAGAGGAAGCATGCTTATCATGCTCACTGAACACCAGAGGGGACAGGGTGGCTGAAGTGGAGAAGGAGGAAGGAGAGAGTGGCAAAAAATAAGGCCAGATAAGTATACAGACCCACATTTTCACAGAGAAACTCCTTCAAAGCCTTGAGAAGAACCTTATACAATTTCTTCACAAAGTTAACATTTTGGTAAAATTTGCAAAAAGTATTTAACCATAGATCATTACGAGCACTATTACTTTATGTTCCAATTTCTATTACACTTCCCCTTGTGATAAAAGCATTGGGATAGCCATAGGCATTTTGAAATCCACAGGCACTTTGGGATCAACTGAGTTAAATTTAGCAAGATATACTAACTTTGGATTTAGCAAGATATATTCATTAATTTACTTTCCAGGTGCTTCTGGGTTTAGAAAATTGATTGTCAGTGGCTCATTAAGAGTGGCTTCCAAGAATACTCTACCATCCACTGTGCCAACTTACTCTGTCATGACACAAAGGTAAAGAACTGGATGCCATACTGACATATGATCATGTACTAGGATGGCAAGCCCTGAAAATATATGGGTAATAAAAAAGAAATATGATTTGAAATGCACAAAACCAGAAGATAGATTGTCAAAAGTTCTACTAATCATCAGGTACGTAGAGTAGTAACCAGAAGATTTGATTCTTATCAAAGCCTAGTCAAAATGAAATTTCTGTCCTGTAAGAAAATGAAGTGTAGCGAAAGGAACACTTATACACTATTGGTGGGACTACAAACCAGTACAACCTCTATGGAAAGCAGCATGGAGATACCTCAAAGAACTAAAAGTAGACCTACCATTTCATCCAGCAATCCCACCATTAGCCATTTACCAAAGGAAAAAAAATCATTTTATAAAAAATGACACTTGCACTAGAATGTTTATTGCAGCACAATTCACAATCGCAGAGATGTGGAAACAACCCAAGTACCATCAATACATGAGTGGATTAATAAAATAAAATGTGGTATGGTATACATGGAATACTACTCAGCTATGAAAAAAATGGGGAGCTAATGCTCTTTTTAACACTCTAGATGGAACTGGAGACCATTCTTCTAAGTAAAGTATCACAAGGATGGAAAAACAAACACCACACGTACTCACTATTAAACTGGAACTAATCGATCAACACATATGTGCACAGATGGAAGTAAAACTCAACAGAAATCAAGCAAGTGGTTTGGGAAAGAGGGGGGTAAATTCACACCTAACGGGTACAATGCACACTACCTGGGTGATGAGGGCACTTACAACATGGCTCAAACTGTACAAAAGCAATACATGTAACCAAAACGTTTGCACCCTCGTAATACTCTAAAATTAAAAAAAAGAAAATGAACTGAATATAATTATTATTATCAATAACCATAACTTTATAGGGTTTTCTCCCATTGGAAATTTTACTATAGAGAATGTTTTACTATAGAATTTCTATGTTTGAGAATCACCACCTATAGCAGAATTCAAAACAAGTGGTAAGTTTGTATATTAAGTCACATGGTTTTAACTAAATACCAATAATTTAAAAAACATTTGCTAAATAATGCAAGGGGAAAGATTAAATTATATTTTTAAAATCTTCTCTGTCAAAAATGATATTATAGAGTCATTATATGAAGGAATAAAGAGCTTATAACCAATAAATGATGGGGAAAAGTGTTATGTAGGTATGTGATATGATTATATAATAAGAATATAATGTAATTTTTCTGGATTTTAAGTTATATCTGATATTTATCACCTTTTGAAAATTAAAATGTCATCATTCAAAGTGAATTTTTAATGGATAAGTTAAGCAGCACATTAAAAACAGGAATTAACTTGAAGACAGATCTGATGAGATAACCAGAATTCAGCACAGAGAAATGAAAAAGTAGAAAAATATTAGAGAGCAATTAAGAAAACATAAAGAGGAAAATAAGAAGGTTTAACATACATCTAAAAGAAGTTCCAGAATAACAGAATATAGAGACTGGGTAGAAGCAAGATTCAAAGAAAGAATGGATAATTTAATTCCAGAACTAACCATTAGTCCTTAGACTGAAGAAGCAAAATGAGTCCTGATCAAACTAAATATAAATAAGTGTATATCTTAGTCAACCCAGCATGCCAAAAATAAATTCGTCAAAAGCAAATCTTTAAAAACAATTGAGAAAAAAAGAGATTATGTAAAAAGTAAAACCAGACTGACAACAGATTCCGAAGTGTCTACAGAGAATAAAGATAAAGGATTTTTATATTGAAATCATTGTTGACCTACAATTCTATGCCCAGAAGGATTATTATTACTTCAACAAATATTTATCAGATCTCTACTACATGCCAGACTCAATTTAGGAGCTCAGAATTTTAAATTCTAGTAATTCTCGAGAAGAATAAAGACAAAAAGAAATCCTTTAACTAGTCTCTGCTCTCCTGCTGTCCTGAAATTTCCATTTCATTAAAATTATATTTAGAATACCTAGTTTTCTGCACTGTTTTAAAATAACTCACCTGATGGCATATCCTAGATTTTCTTAATTGGTGGTGAATGAAACCTCTGAAATTGTAATGAAAACTTGAGTATCTTTCCATATATGAGAGTTTTCTGTGAAGAATGTCCCTATCTGTCATCATATTCTCAAAGAGGTCTGACTCAAAAAGAGTTAGAACCACTTTTCTCTGACTCAACTCCTCCCACTCAGAAGAGTTTGGTGCTGCTATTATGGCTTCTGCAGTACCCAATAATTCATCTTTCAGTCCTGTTCACACATTATGTTTTTGTGACTTCTCCATTAGACAGTAAACATGAATGCAAAAGCTACCTCTATCTTGCTTGCCAGCATCTAGCAAGGTAACACATGATAAGTACCGAGAAAAAATTAAATATTTTATAACTGAATATAAATGAATTGCTAAATATAACTCAGAAATATATCTTCTTGTTACAGAATTCAAGAATCTAACCTTAGGTAAAGAATTATTAGTGTTTTCTTAGTTGAATTTTTTAATGTAAATGTTTTTAAAATATAAACTTGGCAATAAAATTTATATAACCTTGACTCTATATTTATTTTAAAGAATATCAAACTAGATAACATCAACTTCATTTCTGTAAACTTAAAAATTTGGAAGCCTAGCTAATTATATTATTAAATGTACTTAGTGTTTAGAGATAATACTAATGTTGTTTTAATGTCCAAGAAGAACAAATATCATAAAAACCCATCCTTAAATCACTTTTTCCACAAGAAATGGTAACAGAAGCAGAGTATAAAATTCAACATGTAGAGAGACAAATACATAGACACAAATATACAGCCTTTCAAAGATGAAGATCCAAGCTTAAGGAAAAAAAGACTGAGTCATGAGCATGAGGCAGCAAAATAAGTGAAATTCAGTCCTGTATGACAGGAATGGACCAGATGGTATCAAGGCTCTTTTAAACATGTAAGTCTATCCTTTAAAACAGTGACAGAAATCATTCTCAAATTCAAGTGGCTTTCCTTTTTAAGAAAACGTGATTTAAAAAAATAAATAAAATACATGGAAAAACCTCGAAGATTTAAAAAAAAAAAAGAATTACTTACCAAGTTGGCCATATAAATTGTGAGCAGCCCTCTCCTGCAAATAATTAAAAAAAAAAGGGGGTAAGATTAAGCTTCAATTTGATTTAATAATCACTTTATCATTTATTAGAAATCTATAAAAAGAATTATCAGGAGCTGAGAAACATACTGATTTCTTAGGGAAAACAGTAAATTGTGCTGAACTAAGTTCTCAGTGCCCTAATACTAGTTGGATCTAAACAGATTCTGTAAATCATACTGTTTAGTAGTCATTAAATATTCTGCTTAGTGGTCATTAATTAAATTTTTAATTATTATTGCCTTATTGTTAGTTGTTATTAGAAAGAATAGTATAATTTGTTACTCATCTATCTTTATGCTAGAGAAAACAAAATTTTTAAATAATCTTAACTAATTTATCTTGCCAAAAGAGTTAAATCCAGAATAACTCAAATAAAAGTTAACTGCAAAAAAAAAAAATCAGGTTTTCCATTTGTTTCACACACAATTATTGATTTCATTAGTTGATCATTACAAATCATACTTAATCAATTTTAATTTCATTATTAAGTGAGAAGTCAGGTACAAAGGAAACTTTCTAATACCAGAGGACAAACAAAATTTTGTTTGTTCTATAAATACTCACTTAACCAAAAAGGTGCATATTTACCAAACTTATTTAATGAGAATTCAGGTAGAAAAAGATAAGAATCATTTTCTGCCCTTAATCAGTTTAGTTTATACCGCATAAAAGAAATAAATGAAGCACATCCTATTCTCTAGGAAAGAGGTCTTAGTATGTTTTAAGAGTTTAAAGGCAGAGTTCAAAGAACAAACTCTGAAAATTACAAAAACTTATTTGGGTTCCAATTATGAACATTTTTAGTGTTCAAAAAAATACTACATACATAAAACAAATACCAATATCAAATGACTTTCATTTAAATATCATACCAGGTCTTAATATTAATACTATAAATGAAATCTTGACATCAGATTTATATATATAGTCTTGAAAAGTCATTATTTATAATAGCTTACTAAGATTTTTAATATTCCCAAAGCCACATGGAGGCAGTACGATTTAACTGAATAGTGTTGAAGTGAAGAAATTAGGGTTCCAGTTAACTGTAATTCTCTAGCACTCTTGATGACTCTAATTTTGTCAATAAAATGAGAGAACAAGACTAGTTACCTACTTATACTTTTTTTAACACAAAAATTATTCAAAGGAAAAAAATGTACATGTATTACCAACATATAAAATATAGCATTGGACCTACTCTGATAGAAAGCAAAAGAGGATCTAGGACCCTCAGTGCCTACCCCCTAGTCAATTTCCATCCTTGCAGACCCTAATTCATTCCAGCAGAACAATAGAACCCTATTGTTCCTCCAAAAAGAAATTTAAAAATCACTGGTAAAATGATTTATAAGGTCTCTTTTATATCTTCTTTTCTATGATTTCTACATAAGGATTGAAATTGTCCTTACTAATCATTACCAATCTTACCAATTCCTTACCAAATTCTAAATCAAAGATATTCTAATATTACTTATTTTATATAAAGAAAAATTAGGATAACATTCAAGAGTCACACATACAGAAAAGAAAGAAAAGTTAAATGCTTCTCACATGATACCTATTTTTGCCAAAAGCTGGTTACATATGAAGAAAAAACATCATTAATTACAAATCCCAAAATAAAAATATTTCTGTACTTTCCATGGTAGTGCATGACAATACATTTCAATACAAAGTAAACTAAGGTATGATGCCACAGGTTGAGTCGCCCTTATCCAAAATGCTTGAGTCCACAAGTGCTTCAGATTTTGCATATTTTTGGATTTTGTAATATTTGCATATACATAATGAGATATCACAGGGAAAGGACTAAGGTCTAAACGTTAAATTAATTTATATCTCAAATACACCTTATACGATAGGTTGAAAATAATTTTACACATTATTTTTAATAATTTTGTGCATGAAACAAAGTTTGTGTTAAGTATTTATCTGTAGAATTTTCCACTTGTGGCATTATGTTGGTGTTCAAAAAGTTTCAGATTTTGGAACATTTTGGATTTCAGATTTTGGATTAGGAATGTTCAACCTATATTTTTAAAAACATCTGTTCCATTAACCTAATTCTATAATATCCAATAGTAATACTGCCACAGTTTCATCACTAGCTTCCAACCATTTGATAATAAAACACCATTTATCTTTTAACTACAGGGCAAAGATTATTATTGTTTACCTTTTATTTCTACGAATTTGAAGCGTACTGGCATCTAATAAGTGCTAAACAAATGATTGTAGAATTACTAGACATATAACCATCAAGGTGTTTCTAGGAACACAGCCTTGTAAAAAGAGCATATTATAAATATATAATCACCAAAGATAGCCACTAAAAGGAGAGAGGGCCAATTAATGATACCAGTTTTTCAGCAAGCAATGACCAGATTATGTTAAATTTGCCTTACACAAGGTATAATTAATATTATGAAATCAAACTTTATCTTCCCAATAGTCCTATTAAGTAGATACTAGTACCCTTATTCTGTTGAAGACCAAAAATCAGAGAAGTGGTTTCCTTAAAAATGTAAAAATAGCAAAAAAGACAAGCTGAAATTAGGAGTTAGAGTTAGTTCATCTAACTCCAGTTTGGGGTTCTGTCCAATGTGCTGCTTCTACAGTAGAAAATCTTTGTACTACTAAATTATCTTTAAACTTTGCAATTCACTAGCTTGTTTAACATGGTATCTTAACAGGCTTCTGTACTTTGAGGATGACTAAACCTTTGACATACATTCACTATTGTGAAAAAGCAGACGATGTATTGTTACTAGATTATGTCCTATTCTGGTCTCAAGTTTCAATTTATCCTTCCCAAAATCACCTCCACTCCAGCTGTTCCTGAATTCCAAACCAAAGCTAATAGCCTCAAGAATGAGAGGACATTATCTGTGAAGGGCATAATATGTTGGATTTCAGGGCCACACTCTTTTCGGTAGGATTTCCTTGGTGTAATGCCTTCATTTTCTGTTCATTCAGTGTCAACTTTGTAGCTGTGCCATGTCAGAACAATGATTTATTTTATCACTTCTCCAGTATGTTAAACTGAGAAGCTAATTAAGTGCCATTTTATTATTTAACATTTGACTATATCTAGCCTAAATCCAAAACAAACAAGCCACTCCCTTCCTAGTGAGTAAATACTCTGGAAACCAACTTACACATAAAAACATTGTTACAAGAGGTGATACCCACCAGTAGTCCCAGCTACTTAAGAGGCTGAGGTGGGAAGATGACTTAAGCCCAGGAGTTAGAGTTCAGCCTGGGCAACATAGGGAGACCTTGTCTCTAATTAATTCATTACTAAATAAATAAATACATACAATATTGATGGGAAAGGAGGTAGTGCAGGTTAGAATAGATGGTGACACAGCCCTAAAGAGCTGAGACCAATAGGTACAGTAAGTAACTTTTTTAACTTCACAGGAGATTTTGAAACACATTCATTGTTCTCCCATTCTGCCAAGAAGCAGAGTAGAAGACTGGTAAAGCTCGGTGAATAAGCAATGCAGTATTTCTTTAAACTCTGAATAAGCTTTTTTGTTATTGTTTCTTGTTTTTTGCTTTTTGTTTGTTGTTTTGTTTTTGCTTTTTGTTTTTCTTGTTTTTGTTTTTGTTTTGATGGAGGAAGAAGTTGAATCTCTTAAACTTTCATACAAAGCTTAAGTGAGTTTGTACCTACTTCCAGGGGTATTATCTTAAAAAGTATTAAGAACCACTGCTATAGAAACTCTATAATCACAGTATCATCATTTCTATAGTAAAACATTAAAATAATTAAATTTTCTGTAACATCTTAGTAGATTAAAAGGCATCCTTCACATCCTACTGCAATTTCAAGCATTATATATTCTAACATTATCATTTCTAATTATAACAAAAATGCTTTTTTTTCTGGAAACTATAGTGTATATATTCTTTAGCTAACCTTATCAAAGTTTTGCATGACACTATGTAACACATTTCATAACTTAGGTCTCACTGGGAAGTATAGTAGAAATTATGTAATATCTAAATTCTAAATATTTATATATTCTATATATACATATAAAAATAATCAATATTCAATAAATAACGAGAAAGAGATAAAAGAAAAAGTGAAAGTTCCTAAATATTGTAATGGCTTACTAAGAAATTTTACTTAATCATCTCAGAAAATCTTTCAAGATATAATAGATTTTAATCTGTCAGAATGTTTTAGAAGAATATAAAAATACTTCCTTAATGCATAGGAAAGAACAAGTGAAGCGTTCAGTCTAGAGCAAGGATCTACAATCATATTCAATCATACACAGTACATAATACAGAGTAAACTTTTCAGAAAACTATACTGTATTTTCTTCCTGTTAATATAACATGTCACTGAAACTTAAAGATGCCAAGAATTTACAAACCAAATTCATGGTATTCTTTTATTCACATTATATGGTTCATTCATTTTGGTCATGTCTGGTTAGGAATTATATAACCACTACAGTGTAATTTAATAACTCAACACATGAGTATGTTTGGAATAAATATGCAGTTTTTGATATTTTAATTCATGTTCATGTTTGAGCACACTGCAACTTTTAAATTATCTAAACTAATACTAGAATATCAAAGCAAATTCTACAGCAATTCTACAAAACAAAATCCATCAGAACAACTTCTTTCAAAACCACAAAGCACTTCCTAGAAAATGAAAGAAAAGACTAGTTCTTAACAGCCCTCCTACAGATAAACTAGATGTTACCAATGCTTCCTGCTGAGTTACTATGATCACAGCTCTTTGTGGCACAAATTTTTTAAGCAACCCTGGAAACAACTTCAAAGCTTTCTCAGAACCCGACAAAGACATGATTAAGATTTAAGTAAGCTGCCCTCTTACTAGGTGTCAGAAACTAGCAGGCAAAGCCTACTCAATACTGGAAAGGGAGGGGGAGGGATGAATGGATGGATGGATTAGAAAGAGAAAAAAAAGTTAAGGAGGAAAGAGAGTTAAATCAATATAGATGAAGACATAAATACAGATAAATCTTCATCTATGTATCTGTATCTATATCCAGGTAGATAGATTAGAGATGCATATTGCATATCCTCACCTCATTAAATACATTTTGGAAAAAACTGATTATACAACTGAATACAAAATCTCAGAGTAAAGATTTCACCATTAAATAAAGTTTTAGAGGATTAAAAATGAAGACTATCAGCATTTACTATTTTGGGGAATAGAAAAAAACCTGTTAGCCATCCACAATATGTTTCTTCCATGCTTTACAATATAGTAATAGATATTAATACAAAAAAGACTGAACTATACACATCTAAACTGATAAATGGCTCCTTAAATGTTGGTGTTTCCCAACTTTCAACTCAGACCTCTTCTTTTCTGGGCTTTCAGATTCTAATCTACTCCCATAGTTTAATAGTTTCAATGACCACCTATAAGAAAGAATCTTCCAATTTTATTTTTCTATCATCTTTATCTTGAATCTAAACTCACATTTCCAGCTACCTACTGGCCAGCTCCATGAACATATTATTGATTTCCTCCATTAAAGGCATAATTATAGATTCCTTTTCCTTATCTTTATAAAATAAGAACTATACTACTAACATGCTTCATTTTGGGCACTAGATGTAATAATTTTAAAATATACATAACTTCAACCTTTGTAAATTACTTATAATCTACTAAGAGATTTTGATATTTAATGAAATCTTAATATAAATTTATGGTAAGTAAAGAATACTTTTTCAGAGCAAATTAGACCACTAAGTTAACTCTTGCACAATTCCAAATATGCACAGAATAGATGTTTACTTAAAACAGATGTTTACTTACTTAAAAAGATTTGCTTTTCTCTGTTTTAAAGTTTAACTCAAAAAAAACCACAAAAATCTGTTTTTTAAAAACATCGCTAGCTTCTGAACAACACTACTAAAACTTAAAGTTTTTAATTACAACCAACCAGGATTTGTGGCTGATATGCATACATATATACAACACTCAGCAGAAAGAACCATGGAGCTATTTACCAGTATTGTTAACTGTATCACCTAATAAAAAAAAGAACTAAATCAACACATATGACAAAGAGTTCAATTATATAACAATCAAATCAAGGGAAGGATAAATTTTTCTTCGGCAACCATGTGATATCAGTTATAAAGAAGCTTTTATAAATAAAGCTAGACTTAAAATTTTGAGCAAGTCTTTAAAACAATAAAAACACTTCAGTTAATATTTAAAATAGGTCATAATCTATAACACCTACAAATTTTCTGTAAACAACCAGTGTCTAAGAAGGAAACACTACTGCAAAAGCTCACTTACAAGAAAAAGTAGAAAAGCTTAAAAAAAAAACTCTCACCTACCAAAAGTGAAAATAAAATAGGAAATAAACTAGCAACCCAAATCTATCTTACCACCTCACTTCAAGCAAACTTCTTTTTATGCCCTAAGAAGTTACTGTTTTTAATATCAATAACACATTTTTTTCTTTGGTGTTACTGTATTTGAACTAATGTAGTGTTCAAAGAGAAAAAAAACAGATCTAATGATAAGCAGCCTCTAAGATAGACCTAGGCAGATTTCTACATGTTGCAAGGTGGTAAAATATTAACACTAAGAAACTGTAAAGTTAAAGATGGATATGTAGTCCAAAGATCAAACACTAAAAGAAGAAAGTCAAAAAAATTAAAATGGAATTGTTAAAAAAATTTATATAATGCAAAGGAAGGAAGGAGGAACAGGAAAATGAAAAACAGAAAAAAATAAAATGGTAGATCTAACCTAGCTATATCAATAAATACATCAATGTTAATGGACTTAAACAATATAATTAAAAAGTAAAAACTAGCAGAATAGATGTTAAAAAAAAAACCAACTATATGCTACCTGTTAAAAATATACTTTAAATATAAAGATACAGATGCTTGAAATAAGAGAGAAAAATACAGACTATACAAACAGTAAGCCTGAGAAGACCAGAGCAGCTATATTAATCTCAAATAAAAACAGACTTCAGAGCAAAGAGTATTATCTGAGTTATAGGACATTTCATATTGATAAAAGGTTCAATTCATTATGAAGAAATGGTAATCATAAATGTATAATTACCAATAGAAGCTTCACAGAAATTGATAAAATTAAAGACAGAAATAGACAATTCCTGAACTACAGTAGGAGATTTTATACTTTCTCTCAGCAAATAATAAAATTAGACCAAAAAATTAGTAAAGATAGATTAGTAGTACTCAACGAGAAATAATTTGTCCCATAGGGACATCTGGCAATGTCTGGAGACATTTTCGGTTGTCTCAACTTGGTGAGGAGGGTAAGAGAGTGCTAATGGCATGTATGGGTACAATGCCCAAGACAGCCTTCCCAATAAAGAATTATCTGGCACAAAAGGTGTCAATAGTGCCAAGGTTGAGAAACCCAGTGGTAAAAAATATTACCAATGATCCTGATCTTACTGATATTAAAAGAATACTATAAATAGGCTAAAGAAGAAAAATCACACGATCACAGCAATTGATACAGAAAAGACATGTAACAAAATATCATTCATGATAAAGGTTCTCAGCAAACTAGAAATAGATGTAAACTCCCTAAAAAAGTATATGAAAGATGTAAACTCCTGACAAAAAGTATATAAAAAACATCCTACAGCTAACATAATGCCTAACGGTGAAAGACTGAATGCCTCCCCCTAAGATTAGAAACAAGGCAAGGATATACCAGCACAATAAATCAAGAAAAGAAAATAAAGGACATAAAGATTGGAAAAGTAAAAACTATCCCTATTTGCAGACAACATAATTGCCTATACAGAAAATCTCGAGGAATGTACCAAAAACTTTTAGAATTATTAAGTGAATTCATCAAGATCACAGGCATCAAGGTAAACACACAAAAATCAATTGTATTTATATGTCATATCAATAAACCTGTAGAAAATGAAATTAAAAACATAATTCCTCCTACCTCACATTATGTGTAAAAAGTAAGTCAAAATGGATAAAAGAGCTAATTATAAGAGCTTAAACTACAAAACTTACCAAAGAAAATGAAGGGCTAAATCTATGTATTGGTGATGGTTTGTTAAATACAACACCTAAAACACAGTCAACAAAAGAATAAAATAAACTGGACTTCATCAAAATTAAAAACTTTTGTGTTTTCAAAGGGCAAGATCAAGAATGTGAAAAGACAATACAATACCCAGGAGAAAATATCTGCAAGTTATATATCCAGTAAGGGACTTACATCTAGAATATCTAAAGAATCCTGACAACTCAATAATTAAAAGATAAATTTAATGCTAGAAATGCCACCTGAAAATGAAGATACAACCTCAGTAACATAATCAGTAGCATAGAACTTATGGCTATCTATCAACCTTTGAACCCTAATGAAACATTCAGAAAACAATCACAAAACTGGGCACAAATTAAGCCCCAAAGAAAATTTTATTAAGTACATACAGAGGAAATACTACAAATGACATTCTCAGGTAAGAATGTAATAAAACTAGAAATTAATGACAAATAGGCCCTCTATCTTCTTAAACTCTGTACTAAATAATTCTTATATCAAAGGAGAAATACCAATTAAAATTGCAGACTTTTCCAGAAAATGATAACAAAAATACTACATATCAGAATCTATGGGATACAATTAAAACAGTGATCAGAAGAAAATTCATAGTTTTAAACACTTATATCAAATGAAATTAAAGAATGAAAATAAATAAATTAGGCATCAAACTAAAAAAGCTTTTAAAAGAAATGCAAATTAGCCAAATGAAAGAAGGAGAAAAACAATAAACATAATAATTAGAACACCAAAACAACAAAAAATAACAATAATAAATGACTCATTGAAAAAAACAAAATTACTAACTTAATAAAAGTTAATTTTTATTAACTTTTTATATAATTATATAAAGTAAACAAGTTGAGAAATACCATCAAAAACAGAAAATTCAGTCAAATCGTAACTGACTTTGTAAAACTCCACACAAATAAATACAAAAATCTTTTAAAATGTATAACTTCTGGAAAATGGATACTTTTTCAGAAATAGATAACTTCCTAACTCTTAGACAAAGTTACTAAAACTATTGAGTGAGCTAAAAGCTTAAACAGATCAATTTTCACAGAGAAAACATAACTTTTTCTAAGAACTGCTACCCAAAAGAGTCATCATGCCCAGGAGGTTCCACAGAGGCAAGTGACCAGAATTCAAAGGCCAGAAAATTCTCTGTTTAAACTATTCCAAATCAAGGAACAAAGAGGAAGATTTCAGAGACGTATTTTATGAAGTGAATATGACAATGGCACCTAATTCTGATAAATACACAAACACACACAAAATGACTAGCCAATCTCAATCTCACAAATGATCAAGTGAGGTTTATTCCAGCAAAGCAATGATTGTGAAATATCAGAAAATCCATTAATCTAATTCATTATGAATAATAAATTTATTGGAAAGATTTGGTGATCATCACCTTAATCACATATTCAAACTTGGAACCATCAAGATATGGACTCCCTGATGGCCTTAGCATCATCTATGAAGTATATTCTTATCAAGAATTTTTAATTTAAATCTAATCAAGCCTTTAAACCAAACTTTAAGTTTATAGGAAATACACAAGAAAAATGAACCAACTACACAATTTCCTGAATTAATAATTCAGACAAACCAGAAATGTGTTACATACAAGACAACTGTCCTGGTAACTTCATAAGTCAATGCTATGGGGGGAAAAGGCAAGGAGACTATCCTAAATTAAAAGAAAATAAAGAAATATAAAAACATACATAAACTTTCAATAGATTCTAGTTCAAAAACTACTATAAAAACCATTTTAGGACAATATAGACTGGTTGGTATTAAGGAATGATTACTAATTTTCTTACATGTGATAATGGAGCTGTAAGAGAATAGCCTAATTTTAGGAGATGCATACTGAAATATTTAGGAGTAAAGTATCATGTTTAAAACATGCTTGCATAAGATTCACACACCCACACAAAACCATACATAACACATATGCTCATATACAAATAAAGTAAGAATGGCAAAATGTTAACAACTGTTGACTCTGGTTACAAAGATGTTTAACACTTTCTGTTGAAAAATAGGCACATAACTACAAAAATGCTATCTTGTTATTCAAGTACTAAAAATTAGTATACAGTATTATACTTGACTTAAAGCATTTGTAAAGTTTCATATATGAGTAACATATATTTTGAAAATATATTTTCAAAACCAATATTCATATTTTTAATTGATAAGTTACAATCACCAGAATAACTCCCTCATAACTTAAGGGCAAAAACCAACAATAATACCTAACACAGATACATTTACTATGTGCACTGTTCTAAGCATTTTTACATATATTAACTCACTTAATTATCTGAACAATCCTTCAAGAAAAAATGGAAATCCTTCCATTTTTCAGGTAAGGAATAAGCCACAGAATAAGTAGCAGAGCCAGACTCCCACACCAGATTGCACAGCTCCAGAATCCATGCTTTAACCATCCCGCTGTGCTGTCCTTTCATGTGGAGAAACCTATGTTTGTAGCATATCGACTTGATTTTGCTGAAGTTATAATATCCACCAGACTCTGAGTTTAGTAATTCTAATAATCTAAAAGTGTGACATAATCAAAGAGAGAACCACAAAAATTTAGATTCTATTAATATTATATTTACAAACGTGCATTAAGAGTGGCTTCAGGTAGTTTAAGTAAATATTTGTTTATCTGATAAGATCTATTCATACTCTTACTCTGGGGTCAATGACTACAATAAGCATTTTCATAAACTGAATGGTTTTAATACATGTCCCCATCTTCCTTCTCTGAGACAAAGGTAGACAAATTTCTGAGCAATTAAAAATAATTATTCATGAGATGGCAAATATTTTCTTATGCAAAAGCTTTAACTTCAATGGTTTACCTGACTAAACAGTTTATATAAGTTTATAGCATTTTATAGAACTCTTATTAATTCACATGTAAAATCTCAGGTTGATAACAATCAAAGTATTTTTAATGACAAGATGCCTTAAAAATAATAATTGATTTAACAGAGGTCACTCAATGAGCTTGAAGCAAAGTACAAAATCTAGCTGATAATAGAAAACTATTGTTAACTTTCTTGGGTGTAATAATGGTACTGTATCTATGGAAAAGATCTTTCCTTAGAATTTGCATATGTTGTGTTTTAGTTAGGTCACTTTATAGAACTCTCTAATTTTTTGGTGAACAGAGACTGAGTATTACTGCTCTATAATGTCCATCTTTGTACTTTTATAGACAATAAATACAAATAATATTAATATAAAATTAATTTTCAGTCAAATATTTGTAGAACTAAAAAAATATACCTGGAAATACTTCTCATACCAGGACTACAATAAATAAATGATAAGCAAAAAAAAAAAGAAAAATTCTAGTTGGGATGGGGGACAGGTAACCAGTTCTATTAAATAGATATGTAAAACTTTACCTGCTTTTTCTTTCAATTAGAATGGCCACATAAGATGCTGGCAAAGCGGCACCAAAGCCAGGAGTCCATGAGTAGAATTTTCCAAGCATCTTCCTGAAATTCAAATTTGGAATTTTTGTATGAAATTCCTAGTTGCTCATTTCAGTTACTACAAATAGAAGTTTCCCTTCTCAGTCCACCCTCTAACTAAATGCCCCCTAGTACCTCAAACTCAACATGTCCAAACTAAACTTATTATCTCTCTCTCCATCCCTACGAACTTGTTCTTCCCCCTCTATTCTTCTAGGTTAATGACATCAACAACTACCTATCCACTTATATTTGATACTTAGAGTCATCTTCAACTTTCTGTCTCCATTACCCCATATATTAAATAATTTCTTTAAATTATTCCACACAATTTATCATTCAAGTTCCTCTCTAACCTACTGCCCCTGCCTTACTTAAGTTCCTCACCATCACTCATTAAAGTTGCAATAGCAGAGTAATGAGTATCTCATCTCTCCTTCCAATAATTTAGTCAGCCGTGTCCATTCAGGCATTCCCTGGATTCAAACCTGCCAGCTATGCAAATCCTTTGTGTTTTCAGTTTCCTTATTTATCAAATATGAATAATAATATTACCTATCTCATACAGCTGTTATGAGGACTACATGAGATGTCTCCCAGCACCATGCAAGGCACAGTAAGTACTCAGAAAGTGTTAGCTGTAAAATGACAATTATTACTATTATTACTACTATTTTTAACACATAATAGACATTCAACAAATGTCTTTCCTTCTTTGTTTCTACATCTATTGATAACTTTTTCTTACAGAACTTACTAAAGTATTTTATATTTTTAGTTTTATGTGTATATCATTTTCATCCACTAGAATATGTTCCTTGAAAGTAGGAATCTTCATAGTGCCTCACACATAAATAACAATTAGTGGCTTGAGTTTTTAAAGAGGAAACAAAGAAATTTGGAGATGTTAGGAAGATTTTTTTTTTCCTTTCAAAATAGTACGTTCCTAAGCAAGGGAGAAGCACCACATAAAAATTATAAGAAATTATCTGAACTCAGTTGGTCAATTGCTAAATGATGCATTATAGAAAAACAAAAATGTATATATACAAGTAAGAATCAACAATCACAGACAAAAAAATATTTTTAATTGAAGCTCAGATTTAAAAGGATTAGAAAAGCTTTTGAGAACACATTAACTTCCCTCCAATATAAAATCCACAAAGGACTTAACAAGTTATTGAATGTAAAAACTAAAGAAAAATGGACTCAACGAATCAGTTATGGGAGGAACATGGATGTTATTTTAATTATAAGTATTTTATCCTCCTACAGCTTAATCAAACAGGCTCATAAAGAAACACGCTACAATAGCAACATATATTCATCACAAGTTTTTAAAACCTAATTATTAATATCCTTAGAGTATGAATAAGTCTTAGAAACTTTCCAGAGAGTATTTGATGAAGAGAGTTCCTTACATAAATTTTCATGTCAATTTAAAGACATGATTTGCTTAGTAGCATAAAATCTAAAAGTTTATAAAAATTAATGCTCTGAGTGAAAAAATCTATAAAAGATATTTGGAAATTATATTTTTACTTTCAGTTAAAATATACCTGCAAAAGTACTTAGATAGTACTAATATGAAGATAAGAAGTTATATTTTAACTTGACATATTAAAAAAATATTAGATTGAGTTTTCAACAATAATCAGTGGGGAAAAGATACAAAGAAGCAAATATCTAACATATTTACATTAGGTATATCACAGCACTCAAAAGACTGAATTCTATCTACATCTATATAATATATAAAGCATGTCGCACAGGTATGTATATAAGACTGAATTAGGAGCAAAAGTTCCAACAGTAGGATATACCAGGAGTTAACTTATTGTTTTATATATAAACATGTACGTTTTATAGTCTTTTTGAAGTCTATTCTCTGCCTATGGCCCTAACCTATGCTATGGAGAGTTGCTTTGAATTCCTGATCTATGAAACAGAAAAACTAACTTGATCAACAACTTGGTAAATATAACAGGCCTCAGAAACTGTATGATATATTGAAGCATGTTTGCTATATAATTACATCAATAATTTGAAGTTTATATTACATCATGAGGCCAAGATGGGTTCATAAGCTTTTAGACAAACGTCAAGTCACAGATGGGGGGGAGGGGGAGTAACCAGTACAACATTTATGTAAACATGTTCATTTTCATTTCAACAAAGGAATCTGTATTAACATCTAGTGGTGATTATGAGTACCAACCTTAATATGCAAAAGAAAGCCATATACAAGGCCCCATTAGCAGTCAGAAATGAAGCAGATTGTAGGATCTCAGGGAGTAGTTTGTGTAAATAATAATCTAATTTTCGTTTCCGGAGAATTGCTGCAATCTGGAAAGAGAATTGTTTTTGTTTAATCATTTTTGTTTTGTTTAATTATTTTTGTCTAATCAACCAACTTTTCCCACTTACATTAGTTCTTACACTGAAGCTACTGAATAAAAGAATATAGTTAAAAATTAAGGTAAAAATGCTGTCAGTTTACTGGCTCCTCTATAAAAATACAATTTTCAGGATAGATAAAAAGATACTTAAATTTATTCTTTTTGGATAGATACCCATTAGTGAGACTGTGGGATCAAATGGTAGTTCTTTGAGAAAGCTCCACACAGGTTTCCATAGAGACTGATAGGTTTGGACATTTTACACAATCCCATATTTCTTGAAGGCTTTGTTCATTTTTAAAATTCTTTTTTATTTTTTTCTGACTGGTTTAATTCAGAATACCTGTCTTCAAGCTCTAAAATTCTTTCTTCTACTTTGTCTATTCTATTGTTAGAGCTTTCAAATGTATTTTGCAATTCCTTCGATGAGTCTTTCATTTCCAGAAGCACTATTTGTTTTTTTTAAATATCTATCACTTGAATAACGTTTTCATTCATATCCTGATTTGTTTTTCTGATTTCTTTGTGTTGGTTTACAACTTTCTCTTGGATTTATTGAGTTTCTTTAAAACATATGAATTCTTTACTTGGTATTTCAAAGATTTCATTTTGGGTAGGACTCATTGCTGGAGAGTTAGTGTGATCAGTTTGTAACACAATGATTTTTCATATTCCCAGAATTATTTCTCAGGTTCCTTCTCATTTGAAGACATGTCTTTGCTGGAAGCAGTACAGTCACTCTCTGCCACCAGCAGGGAGCTCTCAGGCACAAGGAAAGTGTGCACTCTTATTCCCTTTTTCTCAAAGGGTGCCCCCATAGTGCACTGCACCCTCACTTCTCTTAGGAGCATTCTTACCCAATGGCTCACTCCCCTGGAAAGACCAAGGGAGCAGGCTGAAGTGTCCAGGAACATCAAACACAGACTAGCCCCAATTCACAAAGCCATCCCTGTCTACAGATCTCGCCACCTAAGAGAAAGCTCAGCTTCAGCAATCTCCTTCCATTCCAGTCTTGTAACAGGAGGAAGCCCAGTTACAGTGCCTACAATTGGAACACACTCTATATGCACTATTTCATTCTGGTTGTGGGGGCCCTTCCCCTCTTCCATATCCAGGGCTTGACCTCTCCAGACCAAGACTCAAATGCTCCCAGCAGACACAGCTGCCAGGTCACCAACCACTGATGGCTAGGTATAAGCCAGTTGACAATGGCATCCTCCTCTTGGTCCCTGGGCCAGGAAAATGCCTGCAGCTTTTCCTGGTGCCTATCCTTCTCACAGTCTCCTGACCTCTCTCCAGGCTAGCTCCAGGGGCTGGGAGCAACAAGGTGCTCCTGTCCCCCAGTGGAAAGGTCAAAGAGGGAGACTCTCTATCCTTGGAGCTTCACTTACTTTTCTCACCCAAACACTACCACACAAGCTGCCTGTCCAACTTTTCTTCCTTGGAATCTAATGTGTCCTTCATTTTGGTGAATTCCTCTATTTCTTCTTGAATAAAAGCTCCCAGTGTTACTCTCTACACTATTTTGTTATTTCCATGTGGAACAGGCTAACTAACAAACCCCCTAATCCACCAATTTGGGGGGAAAAATATTAAATCACATTTTTGTTGTCCCAACAGATTCAAAATAAAAATAGAATTTCAATGAACAGAATTGAAGTAGGATATTCATCTATAGTCAGAAGACATCTTGTAATTTTTCTCTAAAAAAATCTCAAAATCCTTTTTAAAAATAAGACTTTGTTTTAAAAAATATTTAGCATAACAAAGGAGGTAGAATTACTTTGTTGCCACAAATAAGTTTACAGAATATACAACAGTTAATTTTATGTGTCAGCTTGACTGGGCCAAGGAATGCCTAGACATTGGTCAAACGTTATTCTAGGTGTGTCTGTGAGGGTGTTTCTAGATAAGATTAATATTTGTCCTCCCTATATGAATGGGCTTCATACAATGAATTGAAGACCTGAATAGAACAAAATGATGAACTCCTGTCTTATTTCTTGAACTGAGACGTTGTTCTTGTCTGGCCTTCCGACTTGACTGAAACACCAGCTCTCTTCTTTGGTCTAAAGCCTCTGGCTTTCAGACTGACCTACATCAGCTCTCCTCATTCTCCAGACTGCCAACTGCAGATCTTGGCAATTCTCAGCCTCCATAATTGTGAGACAACTCCTTATTTTACACACTTAAACACACACACAAACACATACACCCCAAATGGTTCTGTTTCTTTGAAGAGCTCTAATACACTATATCTGAATTGCTTCCAACATTTTTATTTTAAGGTTAAAAGTATAAGCTTAAAAGACAAATATAAATGTCTAAAACAAAATCAAAAGAAACCAAGTATCATAGACCAAAATTTACATATCTTTTCATAATTTTCAAAGCTTTTATATATGCACTATCTCATATGATTCCCAAAATAAGCCATGAAGTAGTTAAACCAGGATCATCATCTATTTATAAATGAGAAAATCACACTACAAATCACAGAATGAAACAAAAGCTCAGATCCTGTACCTTATACACAATGTACTACAACCATGCTGCCTTATTAGATACAGACAACCAGCTTATTAAAAACAAAACAAACAAAACAAAAAACTAGGACAACTTGTCAATAACATATGCAGAAGGATACAAGCAAAGCTTCAAAAGTTTTTCTTAACTATTTATTACAAAGCCTCCCTATAATGAAAATTATATTCAAACTTTAGTTATGACAATCAAGCCTTACATACCTTACCTATAACATCCTTACTCTTCCACTTTCAAAATGTATTTAGAAGTTGAGACAGGCTTTCAAGATAAACATGAAAATATACTTAAGATACAATATTAAAACAAAATATCACAAACAAGACTCAGATTCAGCCCTGCCTACATTTTTACTCATGTTCCCAACTAAATAAAATTAATATTTTTGGTAATGTAGGGACAGTCTTGAAAACACACACCTGTCACTTCAACTTTTACTGATATAACTCACCATGCAGCACTACAACTTTAAACCAATCTTTCATACCCTGTCAGCTTCTTTATACTCAAATACAAATATCATGGACTCTAACATGAAATATCTCAATTAATATTATATCTAATAATATACTTCTTATTGAAGAACTTTATTCAGATGAAAAATAGAGAGTACACACATTTATTCCAATATCTCCTATAAGATTATTGGATGTAATGAATTAAATCCTTAAAACAGAACGCAAGCAAACTAAGATTTCAAGCTCAGGAAGTAGGGACAATTTGAGCAAGAAAAGAAATCACACACAGTGGGGGACTACCTTGGCCAAAATATACCAATTGTGTCTCCATTCATTGATATATAAAATTCCATTAACAGAAAACAATGCCATTCTCAAAAAGTTTAAACTACACTTCAACTCAAACTGAAGTCTAATAATTAGTCCATCAACTATTTGATAGATATAAAATCCTTTACTATTTTTTGATAGGTTAACCCTGACCACCTACCTAAGCCAGAAAAGAAATCTAACCATGAAATTTAAACATGGGAAAAAAAGAAAACTTAAAAAGATGCTTAACTTCTTAAACTTCATAATTTTGTCTAAGCCACAATTTACCTTTAAATGGGTAAAGACAAATAGAAGTTGTTCAAAATAGCTTTTCTAACTTTGTAACTGAAATTTTCTGACTACCATAATTTAAAATACAGATTTTATTAGAAGTAATCTTCATTTTCAGAGAATCTGTTAATAGGGGATTTGTATGGTCTAAGAAAATGTTTTCTTACTGCCTTTGGCTTTACACAAAAGCAAAATTTGAATGGAAAGAAATAAAATCCTTGGCCAGAATACTGGATTTAAGAAATTGTCAAATAAACTCTCTTTCTATAAAGTAATTGCTTTTTATTTCTCTCCATTTCCTCACTCTAAAAATTGGGTCTTGTGCTATGTATTTAGTTAAGCCTAATACATATTCACTTAATATACAGTTATATAATCATTATGTCACTTCCTTGGGAAAGGCTTCTCAAATCCTCCACACTAGAATGGATCCTCTTATAACATATCTTAGTAACACCCAGTATATCTCCTTAAGAGCATTTACCACAATTCAAATAATTTTTGTGCAATTCTTTTAAGTTTGTCTTCCCCCTTAACTGTAACCTCCATGTTTCCCCCACTCCTGTATTTCTCACTCACTGTAGGCAATCTGTAATATTTGATAAATGAAATATGACTAGGAAAGAGAAAGTGAGAAGAAATGAAGGTTCAGAATAAATATAGTCACACTACACTCTATGAGCTCTAAAAGAAGCTATGGGCACACTCCAAAAGTCAGGTTAGTCAATTCAGTGCCTCGTGTGCTTGAGAGTTTCTGAGATGCACATCTGAAAAAAAAAATGGTCCCATGTCTATTTTTTCAAGGTTTAAAAAGCAATTCTGATCCAAACAAGTTTCTTTCATCTCTGCCAACAGATACAGAATCCTTCCAGGAAACTCCCAAAGTGGACCAATTATAGTCCAAACCCCAAAGATATAGTTGGAATCAAGAAATCAAAGCACACTGACAAATGTAATAAGTCAAAAGACTATATATACAGAATAAATGGCAATTTAAATGGCAAGTTAACAACACTGTAAATTCAGCAATCTGATAAAAGGAACTTGCTCAAAGCTGATGATACTTGATCTAACACTATTCCCTCTCACATACTGTTTTTCACACATAAATTCTCTAAGGTCCATTTTATTGAATTTACTGAATGTTTTTCAATGCTGCTGCAATCAAAGTTAGTTAAAATCTGCATTCATTCATTTCAAGTATTGATTCTCCTCAAATATAATTATGAGGAAAGAGAGGGCTTCATAGATTGTATATAACATCTATTTACAATACTAATTTGGTTCATTATTTATTCAGGCTGATTAAAAAATACTTATTAACTACATTCCTAGTATCCCAAGGTAAAACAAATTCATTTCATATTACATGAAGGAAAAAATTCACAAATCTCAATCAAAACATTCTTTTAGAGTATATCAATGAATAGAAAGCAAACTAAGATTAGTAGTTAATCAAAAGGCAATTTAAGTTTGACCTAGGGTCAACAGAAACTCAAACAAGTTTTTATTATAGTGTTGTATTATGATAATTGAAGAAAAATGAACTTAAAATATTATAAGACCCTTAATCATCAAAGCACCAACCACTACTATGCATTACTATGTGTCCAGTATAAGTCCTTGGAGATGTAAACATATTTCACATTCAGTATACTACACAAGTAATACAAGTAATTGTAACACAAAAAATGTACCAACACATTTTTAAAAGTTCTTTGTTAAGCAGTCACTTCAATTAACTCTACTTCCCTAATTATCACTTAGCAAAGTGCCTGGTAGGCACTCAGTAAATATTTGATGAATAAATGATCAATCTATTATCAAAGTCTTACCACATCTTTGATCACTTCCAAAGCTTAAGCAGATAGCTTTATGTAACATAAATTTGTGCTCCAGCTTTTCAATCCACATTGTCTTGTCATAATCAATAAACGTAATTATTCATACTTATTAATATATTGCTTATATACAAATTGAGGCAAGAATTTTTTTCTCAAAGTCATAATTCATAAAAAAATAAAGTTTTGGCCAGGAGCAGTGGCTCATGCCTATAATCCCAATACTTTGGGAAGCTGAGGCAGGAGGATTACTTGAAGCCAAGTGTTCAAGACCAGCCTGGGCAATACAGCAAGACCTCGTCTCTACAAAAAATTTAAAAAATTGGCCAGGCGTGATGGCATGCACCTATAGTCCTAGCTACTCTGGGAACTGAAGCAGGACGATCACTTGGGGCCAAGAGTTTTCAAGGCTGCACAGTGAGCTATGATAATCTCACTGTACTCTAGCCCAGACAACAGAGTGAGGCTCTGTCTCAAAAAAAAAGAAAGAAAGTAAGTCACTTTCTATGTATTCCTTAGAAATGCTCATTTTTTAATAATCTGGCCACTGTCCAATTTAAGATATTCCCCAGAAATCAAGAGCTCTCTGTTCTACATAAAATTTAGATTCAAAAATATAAAATAAATTGTGTTATTAAATCTGGATTGAGGTGAATAAGCAAAGAGGAAAATGGTATGAAATGCAATCAAACAAGCAATAGATATATCACATAAAACTCTGTAGGCCATAGTAAAGATTTCACATTTTATTGAGAGCTATGAGCAGTGTAATAGCAAGGACTGACTTGCATTTTTAAAGGATATGAGGTAGGTATTTTATCCCCATTTTATAGATGAGGACACTGAGGTTCACAAATGTCAAGAACCTCACACAAGGTCACAAAGCTAATAATACACGGCAGGACTGAGATTCAAGTCCATGCTCTCCTCAAACTCCCCGCCTCAAGACTTCTCTGTAACACTGTCTCTTCAATATCTTCATACCATTCTGACTGCTTCTTTCTATTTTTTACTTTTTGCTCCAAATATGAACATTCCCCAGGTTGGCATCTCTTTCAATTCTTTCTCCGTTGACCCAATCCATTACCATAGCTTTAACTTCTCTGTGCTTATGACACCTAAACCTAACTCTCTCTCAAACAGCAGCCCTACTTGTCTCATGGGCATTTGCTGCTTATATACTGCACTAGTAGCTAAACTTCAATATGCCCCAAAGCAATCCAGCATATTTCACTGAAAATACTTTTTTCCACAGCATTACCTTCCATATATTCCAATAAACAAGACATAAAATCTTATAGCTTTCTTTGATTCTTCCCTCTACCTTACCTCTAAGTCACTAAATCTAACATTTCTATATACCACTGCCAGATTAAGCTTTATAAAATAACTCCAAGCATATCATCCCATTGGCAACCTTTACTACCCACAAATAAAGTGCAAACTCCATCTGCCATTCCCCAAAGCATACCATATCCTATTCTACCTAAATGTCTTTGTTCAAGCCATTCCTCTCCCTTATTTACCACATATTTCTACCTTTCCAAATCCTACTTTTCCTTCAAGGCCACTAAAATGTCATCTCTTCCATTAAGTTTCCCTTATCTTCCAGCCAAATGTGATCTTCTACCTCTGATCTCTCAAACTATTTTATCTGTACTTTATGGTATTTATCTCAGTGAATCTGTATTACAGAAGTATAATGCCTAATCTCCCCTCCTAAAATATAAACTCTGAAAGTATGAAGTATGTCCCAGTTGTTTTATTCTCCATTATATCATATAGCTACCACAAACAGCAAGCGTCCTGCAAACAGCAGACTCAATAATACTTGATAAATAAATAAGGGACAAATATTCCAACACTAACAGTCTAGGTTCAGATATTACTAAATCTAATCATCAAATCTCACAGTCTCCCCCTTCATTAGTGTATATATTTCATCAATATTTATCAGCAAATAACAAAAAAAAGGTTTTTAAGAGTCAAAAGTTCATAACAAATATAATTTTCAAAATAGTAAATAAAAGGCCTGATTATTCAGAATAATCATAATAATGAATGACAATAAAAAATATTTACTGCATAGTATTAATAACGAAAAAGTATTTACTGCAATAGTAACTCTTCACCTTTCAACTAGAAGTGATGTGCTAGAATTTGTACTTTGTACTGAAGAGAGAGTAGAGAATAATAAGTCATGTGCAAAAACAAGTTCAACAAATTCAAAATGTCACATAAATAAGAAAATTCATCATTAATTGTTCATTTAAAAGAAAAAAGACCAAATGACTTGTTGCATCTTCAAAGACCAGTACCCTAATCTGGAGGTCCAAAGGGACAACAACAAATCATGCAAAAATCATCACTTAACACAAAAGGATATTTAAAAGATTATAGTTATTGAATAGAGAGAGAAGGTGAGCCCCTCACTGACACTCCTGTAAACTAAGTCTCAAGCAAAAGTCAAAGGGAAATTATGCACAGATTTACAATTCCATGGTCTCTAACATCAGATATCCAGACAGATATTCTCAGTAGTTTGCATTTTTTAAGCAAAAACAAAACAAATATCTGTTACCTAAAATTTCAAAAAGTCTCATTGCTATTCTTGTTTCCTCTAGAAAACCTGCTAAATCACTACCTTTAAAAACTTAGTCTGTATCACTGAAATAATTTCTTCACAGTTAGTGGTTTCCAAGCCTTTAGCAACTGGGGACTGTCCATAAATTGTCTTTTTTATTTCTAGGAATTCCAACTCTTATTTACATGTTTGCCCAGCCTGGAAGTGATGAACTGATCCTTTATAACAATAGATTTGTCACATTAAATGGTTCTAAGGGGGTAAATATTGAGTAAACATATTCATACTCTGAAGAAAAGTCTAAATGTCTAAAGATCAATATAAAGCCAGGTTTGTGTTGTTTTATTTTTGTTATTGTTGTTGTTTCATTTTGGTTTTGAGGCAGAGCGTGCACTGTTGCCCGGTAGAGTGCGGTGGCATCATCATAGCTCACTGCAACCTCAAACTCTTGGGTTCAAGAGATCCTCCTGCCTCAGCTTCCTATAGGCCCTTGCCAGGACACCTAGCCAATTTTTCCGTTTTTAGTAGAGACAGGGTCTTCCTCAGGCTGGTCTGGAACTCCTGAGCTCAAGTATTCCTCCCATCTTGGCCTCCCAGATTGCTAAGATTACAGGCGTGAGCCACCTCACCCAGCTGAAAAGGCCAGTTTTTAAATCATTCCTTCCCCAAAACGCAAAAGGCTCTACTTTGAACTCAGCTAAGGTTTAAATGCCAGTACTCTAATCTGGAGGTCCTGAAGAAAGCCACCTAGGAAAAGAAAAAGTCTTGGAACCACCTGAGGTTAGTGAACACGTTATCCTTCTTAGGGAAAGCAATTAAGAACCTAAACAGCATAGAATCCGTACTCTCAAATGGGCAATTGTGCATTTCAAATTTGCCACAAAAACCAAGGACACTACTTTCCTTAATTTTAGCAGTAGTCTAGGGTTTAAACAATGTAACTACTGCTTTGTGTATGTATGTGGCAAGGGGTATCACTTATTTTGAATTTGTGACAATAACTAACATCCAAGAAATAAAATATAACTTCCTAAAATACATTTTTGGTACATAAATAAATTTTTAGCATATATTACAAAATATGTAGGACCATTAAAAAAACTGCAAAAAGTAAATTGATGACTGAGATTGATATTTTTTACAAATTGTGAAAACACAAAGATTCACTATTAAAAGGAAGAGCAGATCTACATTTTGAAATGGTTTAAGTAGTAGAAGGTGAATACTCACTGAGAAACAGGTGTAGACACCACAATGAAAGGAAGCATGAGAGCAGATGTATAGAACAAGAGAGTAAATATGATATGAATGAATCAGTTTGGTACAACACATCATATTTCAAATGAAAAGCAGATACATAAGACCCACTTTATAGGTTCCCAAAAACACTCTTGGTTAAAATCTCCCCCCAAAGCAGCTTCCCTTCAGAACTTCTCCACCAGTAACAGCAACTGTGTCAAATCAGACTTGAAATCCTAGAAGCTAAACAAGTCCTCACACTGCCCCAATATCCTCAGTCCCCAAGTCCCGTTCATTCATCCTATGAAATGCCTCTAGAAGTGCCATTTCACTTTCTCTGGCAGATTTGCCGAGTATCTCCTCACTCTATACTATTCACGAGTTCCTTCATCCATACCTGCACTCATTCAAAAACTTATTAAGCACTTATTGAAATACTGTGTTAGTTCTGAACAAACCACTATTCTAACAGGAGATAGAGACATAGATCACAATTAAAGCACTATTTCAATAACAACACTACTTTATTAGGGGCCTACTACGTGACAGCTGCTATTCTAACATACAATTATCCCATTTAAGTCCTCAAAACAGCCCTTTAATAAATGGGTATGATTATCTTCTGCAAAGCAAGAGATTAAGGCTCAAAGCAATGAAGTAATTTTCCTAAGATAACATTGATAGTAAATTGCAAGGTGGAATTCCATAGGAGTTCTGACTCTTTCCACCACTTGTTGAATCTACTACATCAATTTCTAAGCAATCTCTCCTATTCAGTCTACCAAGTTCCTATCTAGTCTACCCAGTGCCGCCAATATCATCATCTTAAAGCACCATTTTGTACTTGTAACTCCTTTGCTCAAAAAAACCCTCAATTTCAGGCATTGCCTTAAGCTCAAAAAAAAAAAAAAACCCTCAATGGCTCCTTCAGCTGATCTTCAGTCTGACTTAGACTCAAAAAAACAACTGAAAATTGAATCCTGGTTTTTTTCCCTTACTAACTCTAAATCTTATAAATCACTCAATATTTCTAACCGTCAGTTTTCTAACCAATGAAATGAGGATAATAAGATGGAGTTATGTGAGAATTAAATAAGATAAATATGTAAAGCACATAAATGCTCAATAAATAGGAGTAGTGCTTCTCTTACAAAACCACTTAAATTTCTCCCTCAATTTACACTATTCTCCCTCCTCTCTGTTAATAATAGGTACTCTATAAATATCTATGAAATGAATCAATGTATGTCCATCCCTATCTTCAAGGCCCAAGTCAAATGCCACTCCCTCCAAGGAGCCTTTTCTAGCCACCCTCCATGAACTTCACTACTAATTTAAGTGCCACTGGGGAAAGAGGGGGCAAAAAATGCATAATTATTCAAAACCAATTATATGCTAGAAAATATATGACATGTCATCAATGCATTACTTCATTTAATTCTCACAGAAAAAGATAAAGTAACATGTACAAAGTTAAATAACTGGTAACTGACAGAGCTGGGATTCGAATCCAGATATCCCTGATCTCCTTTTAAAGATCAACTTCTTTCCACCATACCACCTTGCAACTTGGTACCTGGAGGTACACATTTAACCAACAAGTATCCAATACTTACAAAGAGTGTACATAGTGTTGCTATATCCTATATCTCTAAGTAGCCCCACACATACATATATAACTGAAACAAAACTGTCATGAAATAATGCTTCTCCTTAGTACCTGCAATGTACTCTAACACTTTCTATTTTCTTCTATTTCACTTAACATAAAATGCTAGTTAGTTCCCACTAATTTTATTTCACAATCACTGATGAGTAGCAACCCAAAGTTTGAAATACATAGCTATAAGTGATACAAGGCCATATGAGAGAGAAAATTTGCCCTCAAGAAGTATTTAATCTAGTTGGAAATATAATAGTAAAATACAACTCTTTTCTGACTACCCCACCCCACCCTACCTCACAGGAGTGGGAGAACCTATGTTCCTGTTGCTCCCTTGAACTTCCCTATCATAGAACATAATCAATAAATTGTCTAAGCTATAGATATAACAAACTCAGGCATTCAGCAAACATTTGTTAAATGAATGAATGGAAGTGCTATGGATTTTCAGAGGGAGAATTACATACCATAAATTCTCTCCCCAACTACATCATAATCCTCTGAGGGCAGAAACAATCTTTTTGTATAGTTGAATACATCAAGAGTTAATGATGTTTTATAGATGTTTTATTTAAAAAGAAATCTGAGCCACAGACTGGCCTCAATTTATACAGAAAAGCAGATAATAATTAACCTTTGCCAAAGAAAATCAAGGTAAAAATTTCCAGCTCCAATAATACGTTTATTATTGGCCTCTATTCTATATCCTTATTATTCAAACTGTGGCCCCCCACTATTAGCTTTACCTGGGAGTTTGTTAGGAATGCAGGTTCTCAGGCCCCACTCAGACCTACTGAATCAGAACTCCCGTTTTAACATGATCCCCAGGGGATTCCTAGCACACATTACAATTTGAAAAGCATCAGCCTATGTGATAAAAATGAAACAGATTCCTGCAACCTCAAGAGAGAATATCACAGTCTTCTTCTGTGTTATCTCTGCAATAAATAATCAAGCTTTTCAAGTAGTATATATATAGCCATGACACACTTTCAGGCATATTAGGGCATAAATCCAAATTACTTAAATGAGATATAAGAATTGATCACTGAATATTGGATGAAATTTTCTCTGCTTTCTTAGGACACAGACTTTATAAGGCAAGAAAATTAGACAATGAACTTAAGTGGCCAAAGTCATAAATCTTTAATATCAAGGATGAGGTTACTGAAAAAAAGATATTGGTGAGAACATTTAAGAACAAGATCTTAGTTCTCAGTCAGTGTTACATACACATATTTGCAAATACTCTCTATTAATTACCCTATATGCAAAGTTGTATATGGATCTAGATGACATAAAATCAGATCTCCCAAACACCAACACAGACTCAAAAACTGGAATCACGCTTTAAATCACCACATACAATCTCAAGCCAGGAATCCCTTTCGTTAACTTACAAAAACACTCGCAAAACGCTCAAGTCACAATCTTGTCATTCCACACTGAAACAAGATCTGTGGCCACAGAGACTTAAGGTCAAATATGCCCCTTTTTCATTTTAAAAAAAAAAAAAAAGAGGCAAAATAAAACAGGGGGAATTAAATGAGAGAAGATTGAGGGCCATTCTCACAGCTTCGCTGACTTACAAACACCTCTCCATCAAAAGGCAGGAGAGAGAAAAAATAACGCAGGTCTTTGAATTCACGTTTTTAAGTGCCCTTAACTTAATCCTAAAAGTTGGGCGCCCACTCTCTTCCCAGCAACAGGCTTTCAGATGACAGCTCAACCTCTAATTCCCCTCCCCCTTTTCCTGTGCAGGAGTTAGGATATCCGTCCCTTGGGACCTCCCCCACCCCACTCACCCCTCCGCCAAAACACTGACCCCTCCAAAAGAGAAACCGACCCAAGGCGAGTCCCCCAGCGCTCCCCGGTGCGCCCCCTGCCCATCCTCCACACTACATTCGCCCTAGGGGAGGGGCGGACGGGTCTCACCAAGTACAGAGGGGCGTAGATCTTCAGGGACTCCTCCAGGGCGCCCCCGGTGATCTGCAGGAAGGAGACCCGACAGGAAGGGTGCCAAGTGTGGCCAATCTCGTAGCAGTTATGAGGGATGGACTTGCTGAGGGCCGCCATGACGCTGAGCAGCACGGAGGGCCGGGGAGGGGGAGAGCCGGCGCTCGGGAGGGAGGGGCACGACGGCCCAACTGCCGCGCTCTCGCCGGGGCTGCGGCCAGAGGCGCGGAATGGAGGGGAAAGGTCACGGGAGCGGGGTTACTCTGGGCCAAAGTCCTCGGATGTTGAGCGCTCGGCGTATCGCAGCTCGAGGGGGCGGGACGCGCGCCGGGGAGGCGGGGAGAGGCGGAGCGTGCGCGCTCCCTCAGGCGGGCCTCCGCCGTGGTGCGCGCCCGCGGCCTTGGCGCGCGCCGCCCTTCGGAACCCGCCAAGCGTGTCGGGGAGCTGAGGAGGAGAGAACCTTCGCCCCGAGAGCGCGCGCTTCTCCGTCTGGGAGCGCAGCTCGCGCACGCGCCTGCCTCAGCACCGCGCGGCCCGGTCCCGCGCCGAGGCGCGAGCGGTCTGGCGAATGCGCCACGGTTCTCGGCTTGGGTCAGATTGTATTTCAGTCTCCGAAGCCCGGCAAAGTGCAGCTGAGGGTAGGGGAAGAAAGGGATTAAATATGTCTTTTTTGGGAGCTGGTAGAGGAGGAGGGTCGCCAGAGGAGTGCCTGGGGCAAACGTCCTCCCCAGAACTGCCGGCTCCCCTTCCCTAGCGGCCAGATAATAAACTGCTAAGGCTGCTTGCTGGTTACGATTGACCTGCTCTCCGGGAAGGCCTGAAAAAATCTCAGCTGTATTCATACACCTACCCTATGGGGAAAGGGCGCTGGGTCATCCTGTCCAAACAATAAGCCACTGGGCAATCCTACCTACAGCATCCTTGACAAGATGCTCATCAACCAAACGGCACATGCAGTAGAGACAACAGTGTGTTAGAACTCAAACCTGGCTACCGAGCTTGGCCAAAAATTAGTGTAACCAGGGATTTGTGTGGCCCATCAGTCATATAACCCCTCTAAATGTCAGTCTCCTTACCCATAATGACCTACCAGTTTCTTTGGAATTCTAAATTCTATGGTTTCTTAAAGCAAGAACGTATTCCCTTTAGAGGAATTCCATTCTAATCTTCTAGTCTTCATTCATTCATTCTGCAAATATTTATTGAGCCATTACTATTTTCCAGACACTGTTCTAAGCCTCAAAGAGACAGCTGTGAATAAGACAGGTTTCTATTTTCATGAAATTAACATTCTAGAGGGAGAAGACAGAAAATAAGCAAGAAAACCAAACAAGATTATATAAGATAGGTATAGTTGTTTGAAGGAAATAAAAGAGAAATACTCAGATGAAAAGCCCAAAACAACAATGATAAAAAGATAAAAGTTTCTCTCTCTCCCTGTCTTCCCCTCTCTCCTCCTGTCTCTTAATCATCTAGGCTGAGATGGTGGCTCAAACCATCAGGAAAGAAATCCAGTCTCTTTCTGACAGGTTATTCTGCCAACTGTTACTTGTGATTTCCACCCTGACTTTTAAATGACTGTGTTACCTAGCATGACATCCACATGCTGGCCAGGACATACTTCCTCTTTTTAAGAAAACTTCCCACAATATCCACACAAACCACTTTCTTACATGTCTTGGCCAAAGCTTAGTCATATGGCCACACCTAGTTACAAGAGAGGCTGGGAACTAGAGTCTTTTTTTTTTATTATTAATGGGACAAATGCCTAGCTAACATTTGGGTTTTATTACTGAGCCAAATAGCAAGAACAGATATTGGGGACAACTAGCAGTATCTGCCATAGTTCTGCAGCTCTGGCTACCAGATATCTGGGCACATCATTCTTCCCACAGATAAACATATTAATACTTTCCATTCCCAAGGGAAACAACCTAAAATTCCATGCATTTACTGTAACCTATTCAAAGTCCAGATCTTTCTTAGGACCAGATGCAGCTCTTATGTTAAAGTTATCTTCCCCCTCAACATACCCAGTATACAATGGTGGAATAGGAACATGATAATCACAATTAAAAAAAAATCCCCCTGCAATTCATAAAGATGATCAGAAACATACAGCATAAACATGTCCATAAAAATGACAGGAATAGCAATGCAACCCTGTTTTACCTAATTTCAATAATTCCGGAAAATCTGATGGTCTGTCTGCAAGAAAATCTTAAGTAGGAGCCTATTTTTTTTTAATTTTTAGATATTATGGGTATATAATAATTGTATAGCTTGATGAGGTGCATGTGATGTTTTGATACAGGAATATGATGTGAATTAATCAAATCATGATAACAGGGGTATCCATCAACACAGGCATTTATCATACCTTTGTGTTAGGAACATTCCAATTACACTATTTTTTGATTTTTTATTTTCAATTATTATGGATACATAATAGTTGTATATCTTTATACGGTACAGGTGATGTTTTGATACAGGTATACTGTGTGAATTAATCAAATCTGGGTAATTGAGGTAGCCATCACGTCAAGCATATAACATTTCTTTGTGTTAGGAACATTCCGATTCCACTCTTAGTTAAAGTATACCCCAACTTATTATTGATCATAGTAACTTCGTTCTGCTATCAGATATTGTTCATTCTAACTATCAAACTATATTTTTGCACCCATTAACCATCCCCACTTTATCGCCCCTCCCCACTACTCTTCCCAGCCTCTAATAATCATCATTCTACCATCTTCATGAGATCAATTGTTTTTAATGTTTAGCTCCTACATATGATTAAGAACATGTGAGATTTGTCTTTCTGTACTTGTTTATTTCATGTAACATAATGTTCTCCACTTCCATCCTTATTGTTGCAAATGTCAGGATCTCATTCTTTTTATGACTATATAATATTCCATTGTGTATATATACCATAATTGCTTTATCCATTTATCCATTGATGGACACTTACATTGATTCCAAATCTTGGCTATTGTGAATAGTTCTGCAATAAACATGGGAGTTAACAGATATCAGATATCTTTTCAATGCACCAAATTCCCCTCCTGGGAAATATACCCAGCAGTGGTATTTCTATTTTCAGTTTTTTGAAGAACCTCCATACTGTTAGTAGGAGCCTATTTTTAATGGGGAAAAAATAAATGCATTACATATCAACCCAAAGAGTCTTAACAGGAATTTAAAATAAAGTAAAATGTCAAATATAAGCAACAAACTATTATGTTAAGATGCATAATACTTTAAAAATGGCATTTTATTTATCAAACAATACAGTTACCATAGGTTGCTTCTGAATATAGTAGCATTTGCAGTTTACATGCCTTAGAATAAACAATATGTTTACCATGTAGCCCTGCAATTATACCTCAATGACTAAGGAAATTTTAAAATTACAATTAAAACCAGGTAGGTTTTTTAAAATTAATTGTGAAATGAAAACTTGGAGCTTAAAGGAATTTGAGAATATAATTATTGTGTCACTGGTGCCAAAAGGGACAATGCTGATGATTTGGGTGACAAAGGGGCAATTTCAGGCAAACTCTCAGGTTCAAAAAAAGTATACTCTATCTTTTCTAGTGTTGCTGTACAGACTCTAGAACAGAAAGGCATTAATAAGTCCTCAGAGGAGGTTATCTATGCTTTAGAATGAAAAAAATTTTTGCAAAATAGAGCAGTTTGCAGTAAACCAGTAGTTTACATTTGTAAGTTTCTTTATATAGTATTATGAGATATAGCAGGTCATTTTTTAAAAGAAAGGCTTTTCATCAAGCTGCCATTAAGTGTAAGGGTAATGTTAAACTGTGCATGTGCATGGGCCATTTATTCTTTTAGGCCTTGACAGTAGTTTGACAGGATGCTCTCTTGGGCCTTTATTTTTTAAAAAAGGCTTTAGGATGCATCAATATGGTGAAGCATAGGGTTTCTCCAAAAAAGATACACAGTGAATGAAGAAAACTAATCTGGCAATTTGTAGTAGAATTCAAAGGCTTTGAAAAATGCCAAAAGGAAAATCGTTGCTCTTGGCAATATTCTGGCTTTGAAGACTTAACGAAAAAGAATGGAAGAACTCTTGGGATCCTTTGCAGAGGATTTAACAACACTAAACTTGTTTGGATCTACATGTAGTCATTGTAGAAATGCTTATCAAGCACAAGCACAATGACAAAGCATAAATCACACAAAGTATGACACTATGGTACCTCTTAATTCTAGGAACATTCAAGATACACATTCCCTTTGTTGATACTAGGCAAGCTTTTCAGAGTACCTACATATGATTCTGATTTTCTATCAATTTCTGTTGCTATATAACTTATTTTATTTAAAATATGACATTGAGCTGGGTGCAGTGGCACATGCCTCTAATCCCAACTATTCAGGAAGCTGAGGTAGAAGAATCTCTTGGTCCAGGAGTTCAAGACCAGCCTGGGCAACATAGCTTTTATTTTCTTAAAAAAAATAAAGAAAAAAAAGAGAACCCTTTAAAAATACATATATATTATATTGAGTTTTTAAGATGTAAATATCGACCAGGCTTGGTGGCTCATGCCTATAATCCTAGCACTTTGGCAGGAGGATCACTTGGGGCCAGGAGTTTGAGACCAGGCTGAGAAACATAGCAAGTCTCTACAAAAAAATAGAGAAATTAGCCAGGTATGGTAGCCCACACTTATAGTACCAGCTTTTCAGTAGGCTGAGGCAGGAGTACCACTTGAGCCTGAGAGTTTGAGATTGCAGTGAGCTATGATGATGCACTCTATCCCAGGTAACAGAGTAAGACTTGTCTCAAAAAATAAAAATTAAAAATTAAAACAATGTTTTAAAAGATGTAAATATAATTTTTTACCATATAAATACTGAAAGCTGAGATACTGAGAGATATATATGCTCTTTCCATCCAAGCAGGCAGTGTTTCTGCCAATACAATTCTCTTTAAAATTTGGAGTACTTCATATATATCAAATTATAATCCACTCCATTAGAAAAAAAGCCACATCTTCAAATCTCTTTGAGACAGACACTTTCCATCCAGTCAGAAACCTGATGGAAAATGCCTGTAATAGAAGTTCTCTCGTCCAGTGGAAAGGGTCTAGGTAAAACAGCTTTAAATCTTTATACAGTATTTACAAACAGTCTTACAGTTGCAACCTGCATTTAACCTTTCCCCTAAGGCAGTGCCTTACTTTCAAAAGCTTTTACCATCTGGAAAGGCTGAGAATGACAGTTTCATTTTTGAACCCAAAAGTCCTAGTTTCTTTATATTTCCTCTAAATTCTGCTTAAAAATTGAATAGTTCCATTTATATCTCATCTTATCACACATAGTTTTTTAAAAAATCAGTTGGCACTTTCTTTCAACATTCTGCCTGGAAATTTCCTTAACCAGATGTACCAAATTGTTGCATATATTTTTTATTTTCAACATTTCAGCAGGCAACAGTGTTGCCAAACTTTCCTCTGCCACATAACAGGGATCCCTTTTTCTCCAGCCTCTGATAACAGTTTCCTCACTTCAAACTTTCAAGCATTGCACCAAATACTCTCAAATAAGCTTACGAATTATTCAGGGACAGTCTTTAAAATTCCCAGCATCTATATTAGTTTGATGATGTTACCAGTATTTGGAAGCCATGGCTAAGAACACCATCCTCTCCACTTCAAACTCCTACCATTCCAGCCACAGAATTTAAAAATGGAATATTTATGATTATTCCTTGAATGAAAAATACAAAACCAAGGTATAATAGGTAAAAGTAGATGTATAAAAGGAACACCTCAGAAGCCAGCCACATGTCTAAAAAGTTAGATTAATGCAATTACATGTTTAAAGAAGAAAAGCTATGTTGATAAGATTGGAAGCAAGAAAAAGAAGAGTCACTGAGGCAATTCAGACATACATCTAGGAGTAAGAACTGCAGCCCAGGGATATCAAGTATTAACTATGAAACAGATTCATAGGCTGTCTTGGCCAAATGTCATTAAACATTTGACTCATTTAACTGATGCCCTTTTTCTAAGAATAGGTACACCAAACAAAATTTTATTATGGTTTGGCTGCCCTTGAAGTTCTGTCTTGAGTAAGAGAATGGGTATGTATGATCATAGTAACAGATATCCTATTTTGTATGAGAGGGTTTTTTTTCTTATTGTCACTTAATAAATTAGCATTTTGATTTATACATTCATTTGTAAGCTTGTTTTGTGTCACCTAGCCTGTGAGAGACAGAACCCACCTGTTGTGCTTCCAAAACAGGTTTACGACCCTGGTGGTTTATTGGCGATGACTACTGTATTAACCAAGAAAGGTTAGGCTATGCTGAGATATGACATACTTCCCTAAATATCAGGGCTAAAATAAGAGAGGTTTATTTTGTGCTTACACAAAGTCCAGAGCAGGCTGGCCAGCTCTTCAGGGCAATAAGGCAACTTCTCTCCAAGTAATTATTTAGGGATATAGGGATACAGCCTTTTTAATGTTTATTGGGCCCTCAAAGGTTGATTTTTTTTCTTCTTTGATTTTTTTTTTGTATATAATTTTGGGTTATTATGCACGGTAGCATGCACAAAATTTTTTTAATTTTTTTATTCTTTATTATTATTTTTTTGTTTTAATGATTGTATATTTTTAGTTGACCAATTAATTTCTTTCTACTTTTAGTAGAGACAGGGTCTCACTCTTGCTCTGGCTGGTTAGGAACTCCTCACCTTGTGTGATCCTCCCATCTCAGTCTCCCAGACTCCTAGGATTACAGGCATGAGCCACCATGCCAGGCCTGCATGCACAAATTTAAGTGTACAGCTTGATGAATTTTTTAATTTGCCTTCACTCCTGAGACTACTATCCAGATTGGGAAAAAGAGTATTTCTATCACCCCAGAAGGCTCTCTTGAGCCCCCTTGTTTCTAAAATTTACATTAACAGAGGCATACGTGGAATTTTTTGTGTGTCTGGCTTCCTTCACTCAAGATCTTGTGGCATGTTTTTGTGTGTAGCTGTAGTTCATTTTCATTGCTGTATGATATTCTATTGTATGAATACTACATGATTATTTCCATTCCAGGATATTTGGGTTATTGCAAGCTATTATGAATAAACCAGCAATGAGCATTCTTTTACTTGTCTTTCTGTAGGCGTATGCTTATGTTTTTCTTAAGCATATATCCTTAGGAGTAGAACTGCTAGATCATGGCGCAGGCATATGTTTAACTTTAGTAGAAACTGATAATTGTTTCTACCTTAAGAGCCAGGCCTCAAAGTGGTTCACATTACTTCTGCTTACTTCCTGTTTCCAGAACCTAGTCATAGGTGCCCAACATAACTTCAAGGGAGGATGGGAAATGTAGTCTTTCTATGTGACCAGAAAAGGAAAATTAAATGAGATTTATTAAACATTTAGCACCATCTCTGCCACAAACACCAACTCCAGAGTTGGTGTTGCAAGACAACCAGCTAATCATCTCTGCTGATTCTCTTTCACCCTTGTGGACTACATGACTCTCCTTTATTAAGTGAATTATGTGCAACTGCATAGCTTATTATACATTAACTAATAGGCTGATCATCATCACATACCTTTGTATCATTAATAATCCTTCCTCTCATCGTAAGCTCCTTGGAGGGAAGATCTATTTCTGATTCATCGTTGTTATCTTCTGTACCACGTAACACAATGCCCTGGACATAGAACACATTTAATATGAAGATCTATTTCTGATTCATCTTTGTTATCTTCTGTACCATACAGCACAATGCCCTGGACATAGAACACATTTAATATTTAATGAATATATAAATGATAGACTTGGTGGAAGAAAAATTTTAAACACTCTTCTCTTTAAAAAGAAGGCAAGATTCAAGAATATTTATAACTTACAATTTCTAATTTATTTGCTTGTTTTGTTTCTTTTTGTTTTACTTCCTTAACCCTCCTACTATACTCTCACTTTTTTGCAGGCAGATCTATGCTCAGTTTGTCATTATTATATTTTCCCTTAGCACATACATACAAGTGTAGACCCACAATATTTTGAGGGAATGAATGACTGACTCCAATATAGAATTTTCAGTTTAACAGCCTAGTCTATAATTTCTAGAAATGGCCTTTTACTTCTTTTTTAATATTAGGACAATATTACCCTTACTTCATGCTTCTGGTTCTCTCAAACTATCCATGAACCCACAAAACTATCCATAAGCTCCACAATTCTACAATATCTTCAAGTTATTATAGTTCTATTAATATAATATGTAAGTGCTATAACTTACTTGGGCCTGGGCACTTGAATTTATCGAAAATAGATTAATTCTTATCTTCTCACTTACCTTGGATTTCAATGATCCTTGATTTTATTAATTCTAATAAATGGTGATTATTTTTGATAGACAATACAGAAGAAAAAGAGGAGTTAGTCACTTTGTCTTCTGCCTTTCATCCGCTTAGATTGCAACATTTGCCCTTAAGCAGAGGGCCTACTCCTCTCTTTACCTGAAGCGTCTGCCAAACAAACCTACAGTGTCTTACTCCTTGACAATATTGTTACTCCCAAACAATTGATCATTCTGGGATTCAGCTATATTCTCAGAGTTCTTACAACTTCTGTTCTTTTTTGATGAGGTGCTTCTTTTTCTAAATTTTCATAATTCCTTTGAAAATCTGTGCATGTTGTATAGTACCAGCATTTTGTTTTTTCTTTGTGAAGGTTCTACTCCTTCTTTTAAACAGTATTTTTTGGAACTCTAACACAATTGCAAGTCATCTGAAGGCAGGGATCATCACTTTTTTTTTCTTTGTGTGGCAGATGGTGCTCATGGTAGGTTGCAAGGAAACTATCGTGAAAGCAAATAGACAACCTACAGAATGGGAGAAAATATTTGCATGCTACACATCTGATAAAGGGCTGATAAATAAAATCTGTATAGAACTTGGGAAAATCAACAAGAAAAAAATCAAACTACCCCACTAAAAAGTGGGCAAAGGATGTGAACAGAAACTTTTCAAAAGAAGACAGAATAATGGCCAACAAGCATGAAAAATTGCTCAACATCTCTAATCATCAGGGAAATGCAAACCAAAACCACAGTGAGATATCACTTAACTCCAGTGAGACTGGCTTTCATCAAAAAGTCCCAAAACAACAAATGCGGGTGTGGGTGCAGAGAGATAGGAACATTCATACACTGCTGCTGGGACTGAAAATTAGTACAAACTCTGTGGAAAGTAATATGGAGATACCTCAAAGAACTAAAAGTATAACTACCATTTGATCCAGCAATCCCACTACTGGATATCTACCCAAAGGAAAAAAAAATACATTCTATAAAAAAGACATCTACACTCAAATGTTTATAGCAGCACAATTCACAATTGCAAAGATGTGGAAACAACCCAAGTGCCCATTAATACATGAGTGGATTATTAAAATGTGGTATCTGTATAGCATGGAGTTCTACTCAGCTATAAAAAGCAATAGTGATCTAGCACCACTTGTATTATCCTTGATGGAGGTGGAGCCCATTCTCCTAAATGAAATATCATGAGGATGGAAAAACAAGCCCCTCATGTACTCACCATCAAATTGGTATTAATTGATCAACACTTATGTTCACATATAGTAGTAACATTCATAGGGTGTCAAGGAGGTGGGAGCAGGGAGGAGGGGATGGGTATATTCACAGCTAATGGGTGTGGTGTGCACTATCTAGGGAATGGACATGCTTGTAACTCTGACTTGTGTGGGGCAAAGGCAATATATGTAACCTAAACGCTTGTACCCCCATAATATTTTGAAATTATAAATAAATAAATAAAATATTAATCAGTGCAATTGTTTGCCTGTCTGCAACTGTTTACCTATTTGCAAAATGGAGATACATTTTTGCTTAGAGAATTGATATGTATCAAATGCATTAAGTTCTTTAAAACTGAAATTTCCTCCAAAATCAATGCAATGTCTTTAGTGCCTAATCCAGTAGCTACTATAGAAGCACAAATATTTGCTAAATTAGTAAAATACAATTTTAAAGTATAACTTTATAGTTAACCCTCTATAGTTAGCACTACATTGTTATATTCTCATTTGAAGAATCAAATAACAGGCCATTTGTATTTCTCCCTCCAAATTTTTCATTATCTTTTTTAAAATAATTTTTTATTTCAAAATATGAGGGTGTACAAGTGTTCTTGCTACATGGATGAATTGTATAATGCTGAAGTCAGGGTTTTTAGTCTACCCTTTACCAGAAAAGTATACATTGTACCTGATAGATGTTTCCCCAAAGTCTTAAGTACATGTCTAAACATGCTCATCAGTCATATTCTCATATTCTTGCATATTATAAATATTGCAGATTCTAAGATTATGCAGGTTCTCTTTTAATCAAGGATCTTTCTACTTTCACAGTACAAATCAGTGTTCCATTATGATTAGAATCAAGTCCAAAGGCAGAAGTTTTCCTCATTAAAATTACCTTGTGAAAGATAAAATTATCTGTAAGAATTTATTTAATCTACTTCTAACAGAATAAGACCTAACTGAATAGTTGAAGTCTTCCTTGCTTACCAAATCTCTTTGGATTACTTTGTGATCTCTTTTGGTAAAGTATTTTCCACATGGTCTGGAGGACAAAGCCATCTATCATATGCACTCAAAATGATACATATTTTCTGTCTCCTTAAAAAAAATTCTCAACCAGATTCTCTCTATTTTGTATCTATTCTCTTGTTTGAAGATTTTCTCCCTTAAAATATTGCATCTCATATACTTCTCTAACTATAAATTAGCAATATTTATAGAAGTCATTTTGGCAGCATCTATCAACATTTTAAATACAGGTATCCTATGACCCAACAATTCTAATTCCAGCCCTCTATCCAATAGAAATACTGACAAAAAAATTTCTCCAGCATTATTTATAAGGGCAAAAAATATTTTAAATAACCTAAATGTCCATGTTAAATGTACATCTCTAAATTATATTAATAATACACCCATATCGTAGAATGCAGATAGTAAAAAGAGTAAAATAGATATGCACATGCCAATATTGAAGGATATTCATGATAATCCATTGAATGGGGAAAAAAGTACAAACTATATAGGGCAAATTCATTGTTTAAAGAATAAAAGGTATTGTGTGTATACATGTTTGTGTACACATTTACATAGTCATTGACAAAGGTGTAGGAGAATACACAACAAATGAGGGGATGAGATGAAGCCTTTTCACCTTTTATTTTATATAGTACTATATTATTTAATTTTTTTCAACTGGTATATATTATATTTGTATTCCAACATTTCCTTCTGAATTAATTTTTTTCTCACTAGAGTCTATTTTTAGGTCTGAATCTTTTTGTACTGTGAAAGTAGCAAGATCCTTGATTAAAAGAGAACCTGCATAATCTTAGAATCTGCAATATTTATAATATGCAAGAATATGACTGATGAGCATGTTTAGACATGTACTTAAGACTTTGGGGAAACATCCATCAGGTACAATGTATACTTTTCTGGTAAAGGGTAGACTAAAAACCCTGACTTCAGCATTATACAATTCATCTATGTAGCAAGAACACTTGTACACCCTCATATTTTGAAATAAAAATTATTTTAAAAAAGATAATGGGCCGGGTGTGGTGGCTCACGCCTGTAATCCTAGCACTTTGGGAGGCCAAGGCGAGTGGATTGCTCAAGGTCAGGAGTTCGAAACCAGGCTGAGCGAGACCCCATCTCTACCAAAAATAGAAATAAATTAATTGACCAACTAAAAATATATATAAAAAAAAAAAAAATTAGCCGGGCATGGTGGCGCATGCCTGTAGTCCCAGCTACTCGGGAGGCTGAGGCAGTAGGATCGCTGAGTCCCGGAGATTGAGGTTGCTGTGAGTCAGGCTGACGCCATGGCACTCACTCTAGCCTGGGCAACAAAGTGAGACTCTGTCTCAAAAAAAAAAAAAAAAGATAATGAAAAATTTGCAGAGGGAGAAATATAAATGGCCTGTTATTTGATTCTTCAAATGAGAATATAACCATGTAGTGCTAACTATAGAGGGTTAACTATAAAGTTATACTTTAAAATTATATTTTACTAATTTAGCAAATATTTGTGCTTCTATAGTAGCTACTGGATTAGGCACTAAAGACATTGCATTGATTTTGGAGGAAATTTCAGTTTTAAAGAACTTAATGCATTTGTTCTGAATCTTTAGATTTCCAAAAATGTCATTATTTTACTAACTCTACCTCAAACTCATGATAATTTGGTTATGTATAGAATTATAGATTCAAAGTAAATTTCCCCCACCATTTAAAAAATATTTCTCTATTGTTTTCTTACATAGAATTTTCTCACAAAATAGGCAATGTTATTGATACTTTTTCCTTTGTAGGTTATCAGTCTTTCTACACTGGTAGTTTATTAGGATTTTCTCTTTATCTCTGATATTCTTATTAATACTGTATGTTTCTGGTAAGGTTTCTCTATTTCATTTTTTTGTGTTGTTCTGCTAGCATTTAGTAAACCTTTTAAATCTAAAGTATCATATCTTATGTCAGTTCTAGAAAATTAAAATATTATATATCTTCTGTTCTTGGGAAATCTTTTAGACATTCGATTAGGCCAGAACATTTTAACCTGTGACTCTATGGACAAAATTGAGGGGAGTCCATTATCTTGGACAATTATATTTTCACTTCCATAACAATTACAATTACATTCTTAATTTCACTAACCTGAAATGTAATATTTTACACCATTTGAATATAGGCAATAAACCATAGTAGTCTTGGCAGTATCTGTGACATTATCACCAATACCAATCACAGATATTTTCATATTATAAGTTGGCAGATGTCTCAAAAACGACAATAAACCAGCTGTCAGATCTTGTTACTTAATTTGTTGATATGTTAATATATCATATAATTTTAATATTTTATAACTGCACTTCAATGTAATTGATTTCTTTTGCAATCTTATGTATTTTATGCATCAAAAAAAGGTATTATCTGAGAAGCAATCCATAGACCTCACTAAACTGCCAAAGAGATTCCTGGTACAAAATCATTTTTTTAAATGCCTGCTTTAGACTAATAGTAAAATCTCTGTAACCTCCATACCTCTTAGCTTTTCTTTCCATTTCAATCTTCAATGTCATTATCTTTTTAGTTAGATTACAGAGAACTAGAAGGCCAACAGTCAAGGCAGCACATGACCAAGAACAGCAGCTTTGCAGTAGGGAGAGCCACAGCTAACTAACCTGGTTTCTTATTTAACCACAACCTCTGATCCAAGGGATGTCCCTTTCCTGTTTTTGAACCCTCATTAAACTATTTTCATCAGTGCTGCAGTTTTGGTCAGGGAGGGAGAAGATGGTGAGTATGCATGTAGCCTGCCATCTTAAAGCTGGGATGCATGTATTAATTTTACATTTAAAAAAAAGAAGGAAAGGTGGAGCAAGATGGCGGATGAATAACACCGCCAGACAGAGTGTCTCTGCAGAAAAGACAGATTCTAGCAGAAATTAGAGGAAAGAAGCAAGAAGACGAGCATACAGCGGACCAGGGCCGGAAGGAGGGGTACCTGAGACCCAGGAGACTCCACGGGAGGAGGCTGCAGAGGAGAACTGGAGGCTGAGACTACCGGAGCAGCCCGGAGACCAGCGGCAAGGGTAGGTGGATTTGCTGTTTCCCCTCCCCTGCATTTGGGACTGCTGGTGGGCTCCCCAGCGGGTGGAGAGACCTGCGGACATCAGCCCAGATACGGCGGCCGCCAGCCAGCGGTGAGCCTGTAGGAGACAGGGCACCAGGTTCCCAACTTCCTCCGGGCACCTCCGTGTGCACAGACCCGAGCTGCGCAGCAGGCGCCATATTGCCTCCTCCTCCCTGCCGACCCTACCCGCGGCTGCCCAGAGAGACAATACAGCTACCAGCCAGAGGCACCTCCAGGGAAAGGGACCTTCCCTTTTGGGACCCTACATCTGACTCAGGGGAACTCCGACTGTGAGCTCCCTACCCGCCCTCCCTCCCAGGTGCTGCTGGCACGGAGTTCCCAGGAGAACGGTGCCGACTCAGAGGCTGAGAGACATAGACCCAGCTTGGGCTCCCTGTGGGTGAATTGGGACCGGAACTCCTCTCCCTGGTGGGGATACAGTTTGAACTCTGGGACCCAGAGGTCGGACCTGCAGACCAGATCCCCTGCACTGAGGGCTAGCATTGCCCGGGGCACAGAAGGGTTATACGTGAACAGCCTACTGAGGTGTGTGTGCCTCCAAGGGCGGATCGGTGTCCTAGAGGGCAACCTTCCTCCCAGGAGGAGGCCGTGCACCCAACCCAGGTGGCGTTCCTATGCAGGGAACCTCCCCGCCGGCATCACAGTCCGGGGAGGCCTGGTGGCTTGTGGTCTGGCCTGCTGGCAGAGGCCCAGGAGTAGCTGTGGAGTTGGGGAGGGTGGAAAGAAGCGAGGCCTGCTCCAGACTGCGGGTCTCAGACAACCCCACCCCCACACCCAGATTTTCTGGTTGAGCGGGACCATTCCAGACCCGCCCTGACAGCTTTCCCTGGAAGCAGAGAACAGAACTTTGACCCCTGCTAACGGCCTGAGGGCAGGCTTACCCAACCCAGCTCCGCCCAGAACAATAGCAGATAACAGGACACAAAATGAACAGCATAGCCTGTTCCTCCAAGCAAACGCCACCTACTGACAGGGACGGCATCTTGCACAGCCTTTCCACAGCACCCACTGACTCAATATACAGGGAGCGGTCCAATTTCACCCACAGTCACCACCTAACACCTCAGAAATCAGCGAAAGAACTCAGGAAATATGAAGAACCAAATGGAAAACACACCCTCAAAGAGGAGCACCAGCCCCCTAGAAACGGACACCGACCAAAATCAGACAACCAATATGACAGAAGAGGAATTTCGTATGTGGATCATAAGAACACTCACCGAGCTGAAACAACAACTCAATAACAAACATAAAGAAACCACAAAAAGCCTCCAGGATATGGGAAAAGAAATAGACACAATGAAGAAAAGTGTAACAGAACTCCTGGAAATGAAGAATCAATTCAAGGAACTACAAAATACAGTGGAAAGTCTCAAGAACAGGGTAGATGAAACAGAAGAAAGAATCTCAGAGCTTGAAGATAACACCCTCCAATTAAATAAATCAGTCACAGAAATAGAGCAGAGAAACAAGAGAAAAGAGCAAAGCCTACAAGAGCTGTGGGATTATGTGAAGAAACCTAATGTGAGGGTCATAGGCTTACAAGAAGGGGAAGAAGACAACACTCAAGGGTTGGACAAGCTGTTTGAAGATATAATAGAGGAAAATTTCCCAGGCCTTGCTCAAAATCTTGATATACAAGTTCAAGAGCTCAGAGGACCCCTGGGAGATTCAATGCAAACAGGAAGACGTCACGACATGCAGTCATCAGATTGACCAAAGTATCAACCAAAGAGGCCCTTCTCAGAGCTGTAAGACAAAAGAAGCAAGTAACATACAAGGGAAAGCCAATTCGAATAACATCAGACTTCTCTAATGAGACCTTACAAGCAAGGAGAGACTGGGGCCCCATTCTCACTCTTTTGAAACAAAACAATGCCCGGCCTAGAATATTATTCCCTGCAAAACTAAGCTTCATATATGAAGGAGAAATAAAAACATTCTCAGACAAGCAAAGGCTCAGAGAATTCGCCAAGACAAGACCAGCCCTACAAGAAGTACTTAAAACAGCGTTACATATGGAACATCATAATAATAACCCACGAATATAAAAACAACCAAAACCCAAAGATATTAAAGGCCAGATATTACAATGGCTCAAGACAGAAACCATAGCAACAACATCCAACCCAACAGAATGATCAGTAATCTACCTTACCTATCAGTTCTCTCAATAAATGTGAATGGCTTAAACTCTCCACTCAAAAGACATAGGCTGGCTGAATGGATAAGAAAATACAGGCCAAGTATATGCTGTCTTCAGGAAACACATCTAACCTGCAAGGATGCATATAGACTAAAAATAAAAGGGTGGAGATCAATATTCCAAGCAAATAGAAGCCAAAAGAAGGCTGGTGTGGCAGTTCTAATTTCAGACGATTTAGTTTTTAAAGCAACAAAAGTAGTGAAAGACAAAGAGGGTCATTATATAATGGTGAAGGGCACAGTTCAACAAGAAGAGATAACAATTTTAAATATATATGCACCCAACTTAGGTGCACCCAGATTCATAAAGCAAACCTTACTGGAGCTAAGCAAATGGATTAATAGCAACTCCATAATCGCCGGAGATTTCAACACCCCACTGACGGCACGAGACAGATCCTCCAAACAGAAAATTAATAAAGAAATAATGGACTTAAACAAAACTCTAGAACAATTGGGTCTGACTGACATTTACAGAACATTCTACCCAAAATCCACCAAATATACGTTCTTCTCATCAGCTCATGGAACATTCTCTAAGATTGACCATATCCTAGGACACAAAGAAAATCTCAAGAAATTTAAAAAAATAGAAATCATACCATGTACCTTCTCAGATCACAGTGGAATAAAACTAGAAATCAACCCTAACAGAAACTCACATTTCTACACAAAAACATGGAAATTAAACAACCTCTTACTAAACGATTACTTCACAAATGAAGAAATCAAGACGGAAATAAAAAAATTCTATGAAGAAAATGACAATGGAGAGACAAGTTATCAACTCCTCTGGGACACAGCTAAAGCAGTTCTGAGAGGAAAGTTTATCTCCATAAATGCCTATAACCAAAAGACAAGAAGATCACAAATAGACAATCTAATGAAACGACTCAAAGAGCTGGAAAAAGAAGAACAGACCAACCCCAAACCCAGCAGAAGAAGTGAAATCAACAAGATCAAATCAGAACTAAACGAAATTGAAAACAGGAAAGCTATTCAGGAGATTAATAAAACAAAAAGTTGGTTCTTTGAAAAAATAAACAAAATTGACACACCATTGGCTAAGCTAACGAAAAGCAGAAAAGAGAAATCTCTAATAAGCTCCATCAGGAACAAAAAAGGAGATATCACAACTGATCTCAAAGAGATACAAGATACAATTTATGAATACTACAAAAATCTTTATGCACACAAACTGGAAAATGTGGAGGAAAGGGACAAATTTCTAGAAACACACAGCCTCCCTAGGCTCAACCAGGAAGAAATAGATTCCCTGAACAGACCAATCTCAACAGCTGAAATAGAAACAGCAATTAAAAATCTCCCTAAAAAGAAAAGTCCTGCTCCAGATGGCTTCACACCTGAATTTTACCACACTTACAAAGAAGAACTAGTACCTATCTTGCAGAAACTATTCCACAACATCGAGAAGAACGGAAACCTCCCTGACACCTTTTATGAAGCGAATATTACTCTGATACCAAAACCAGGAAAGGATGCAACAAAAAAAGAAAACTACAGGCCAATATCCCTAATGAATATAGATGCAAAAATTTTCAACAAAATCTTAGCTAACTGAATCCAGACACTTATCAAAAAAATAATCCACCACGACCAAGTGGGCTTCATCCCAGGGATGCAGGGATGGTTCAACATACATAAATCTATAAATGCAATTAGCCCCATAAACAGAAGCAAAAACAAAGACCACATGATTCTTTCAATAGATGCAGAAAAAGCTTTTGACAAAATTCAACACCCTTTCATGATACGAACACTTAAGAAAATAGGCATAGAAGGGACATACCTAAAAATGATACAAGCCATATATGACAGACCCATAGCCAACATCATACTGAATGGGGAAAAATTGAAATCATTCCCACTTAGAACTGGAACCAGACAAGGCTGCCCACTATCTCCACTTCTGTTCAACATAGTGCTGGAAGTCTTGGCTACAGCAATCAGACAGGAAAATGGAATCAAAGGTATCCAAATAGGGGCAGAAGAGATCAAACTTTCACTGTTTGCTGATGATATGATATTGTATCTAGAAAACCCCAATGATTCAACCAAGAAACTCCTGGAACTGATCAATGAATTTAGTAAAGTCTCAGGATACAAAATCAATACAAAGAAATCAGAGGCATTCATATATGCCAACAACAATCTAATTGAGAACCAAATCAAAGACTCAATTCCCTTCACAATAGCAACAAAGAAATTAAAGTACCTAGGAATTTACTTAACCAAGGACGTAAAAGACCTCTACAGGGAGAACTATGAAACACTGAGGAAGGAAATAGCAGAGGATGTAAACACATGGAAATCCATACCATGCTCATGGATCGGCAGACTCAATATCATCAAAATGTCTATACTACCCAAACTGATCTACAGATTCAATGCAATACCTATTAAAATCCCATCAGCATACTTCACAGATAAAGAAAAAATAATTTTACGCTTCGTATGGAACCAAAGAAGACCCCGAATATCAAGAGCAATTCTAGGCAACAAAAACAAAATGGGAGGCATTAATATGCCAGATATCAAACTATACTACAAAGCTGTAGTAATTAAATCAATATGGTATTGGCACAAAAATAGGAATATTGACCAGTGGAACAGATGTGAGAATCCTGATATAAAACCATCCTCAAATAGCCATCTAATCTTTGACAAAGCAGACAAAAACATACACTGGGGAAAAGAATCCCTTTTCAATAAATGGTGCTGGGAAAACTGGATAGCCACCTGCAGAAGGCTAAAACAGGACCCACACCTTTCACCTCTCACAAAAACCAACTCACGCTGGATAACAGACTTAAACCTAAGGTATGAAACTATTAGAACTCTAGAGGAAAAAGTTGGAAACACTCTCCTAGACATCGGCCTGGGCAAAGAGTTTATGAAGAAGTCCCCAAAGGCAATCACAGCAGCAACAAAAATAAATAAATGGGACATGATCAAACTACAAAGCTTCTGCACAGCCAAAGAAATAGTCATGAAAGTAAACAGACAACCTACAGAATGGGAGAAAATTTTTGCATCCTATGCATCCGATAAGGGACTGATAACTAGAATATACTTAGAACTCACGAAAATCAGGAAGAAAAAATCAAATAACCCCATTAAAAAGTGGGCAAAGGACTTGAACAGAAACTTTTCTAAAGAAGACAGAAGAATGGCCAACAAACATATGAAGAAATGCTCAACATCCCTAATCATCAGGGAAATGCAAATCAAAACCACAATGAGATATCACTTAACCCCAGTGAGAATGGCCTTTATCAAAAAATCTCCAAACAATAAATGCTGGCGTGGTTGCAGAGAGAGAGGAACACTCCTACACTGCTGGTGGGACTGCAAACTAGTTCAACCTCTGTGGAAAGCAATATGGAGATACCTTAAAGCGATACAAGTGAATCTACCATTTGATCCAGCAATCCCATTACTGGGCATCTACCCAAATGATCCAATGACACTCTACAAAAAAGACACCTGCACTCGAATGTTTATAGCAGCACAATTCATAATTGCAAGGCTGTGGAAACAGCCCAAGTGCCCCTGAATCCAAGAATGGATTAATAAAATGTGGTATATGTATACCATGGAGTACTATTCAGCTCTAAGAAACAATGGTGATATAGCACATCTCATATTTTCCTGGTTAGAGCTGGAACCCATACTACTAAGTGAAGTATCCCAAGAATGGAAAAACAAGCACCAGATATATTCTCCAGCAAACTGGTATTAACTGAGTAGCACCTAAGTGGACACATAGGTATTACAGTAATAGGGTATTGGGCAGGTGGGAGGGGGGAGGGGGGCGGGTATATACATACATAATGAGTGATATGTGCACCATCTGGGGGATGGTCATGATGGAGACTCAGACTTTTGGGGGGAGGGGGGGAAATGGGCATTTATTGAAACCTTAAAATCTGTACCCCCATAATATGTCGAAATAAAAAAAAAAAGAAGGAAAAAAATGCAGTGCTACATTCTTTCTGCTTTAATTTTTTTCTTACAATAATGTACCCTTCTGAGCTTATTTTACAAACAAGAAAACTAAAGGTGGTACAGGCTAATTATTTGTTCAGAGTCATGTAGCTAGTTAATTATAAGCCTGGGACTAGAACACAGATCTTCTGGTTCCTTCTACAGTGCCTTCCCTTTTCAGCTGTCTTAGTATATACTTCTTTCCTTTCCAGGAGCTAATAATGTTGATATTATAAGCCATGGTCTAGAAAAATCATTATGTTATTTATTTTGTTATTGTACTGTGGTTCTCTCTGCCTGAGATACTGTTCAGTCAACAAATATTTTAGAACACTTGATTTGTTCCAAGTGCTGAGCTGAACACCAAAAATAAAACCTTGAACAGGACTCAGTCCCTACCTACATGAAACTTACAGTCAGTCTAGTAAGAAGGATAAACATTAAATAAACATTTAATTCCTCTCCCATTCTTTTTGTGACCTTCTACTGAACTTTCAAAATCCAACTGAAATGCACCTTCCCTGTGAAGCTTTCTGGGTAGACTTAGTTGCTTTTCTCTGTACTTCCATAACACATGGTCCACACCTCTCTCATCAACTGAGAACAGGCTTTTTATTTATTTATTTTTAATTTTTAATTTTTTTTTATTTCGGCATATTATGGGGATACAGATTTTAAGGTTTCAATAAATGCCCTTTCCCCTCCTCCCCCCACAAGTCTGAGTCTCTAGCATGACCATCCCCCAGATGGTGCACATCTCACTCATTATGTATGTATATACCCACCCCCCTCCCCCCTGCCCAATACCCTATTACTGTAATACCTATGTGTCCACTTAGGTGCTACTCAGTTAATACCAGTTTGCTAGTGAGTATATGTGGTGTTTGTTTTTCCATTCTTGGGATACTTCACTTAGTAGTATGGGTTCCAGCTCTAACCAGGAAAATATGAGATGTGCTATATCACCATTGTTTCTTAGAGCTGAATAGTACTCCATGGTATACATATACCACATTTTATTAATCCATTCTTGGATTGAGGGGCACTTGGGCTGTTTCCACAGCCTTGCAATTATGAATTGTGCTGCTATAAACATTCGAGTGCAGGTGTCTTTTTTGTAGAGTGTCGTTGGATCTTTTGGGTAGATGCCCAGTAATGGGATTGCTGGATCAAATGGTAGATTCACTTGTATCGCTTTAAGATATCTCCATATTGCTTTCCACAGAGGTTGAACTAGTTTGCAGTCCCACCAGCAGTGTAGGAGTGAGAACAGGCTTTTTATTTTAATATTTTAGCTAACAGTGTTTCTTGCTACCCCACTCACCTCTATCCCTCAACCAGGTGGTAATGACACACACAGTAGGTCTGTTTATTCATCTTGCTGTCAACTTCAGGACCTAGCACAGTGCCAGGCACATCACAGGCAGTAAGTACTTCATTGAATGGAACCGAAGGAAAGAAAAGAAAATGGAAACTTCTCCATGACTCATTTCTGGAGAGTCTGTGTACTGTATATCTACTTGTGTTATTAAATCAAAAAAGGCATTCCCCATTGGTGATATTTAAGTTTATGAATTTTAAAAATCTGTTTTTATTGTTTGGGCTAGTGGCCAATATAAATGGAAATAGACATAGGAGCTCTTGCCAGCTGTTGTTAATTATATTGTATTCAAGTCTATTCAGAAACTATTGAGAAAACTCACCTTTTGTTTCTATTTGTCTAAGTTGACAGTCTCCACAACCTAAACCCAGTAAAATCCACACCTCCAAATTCATTTAACTCTGTATGACCTATGACTACAGAAATTGAATCCCTAAAGATTTTCGATTTCACAATTTGGCTAACTCTAATTATTTAACCTTTATAAAATTCTTTTTGAATTATTGTTGACAAGCCAGGTATCTAAGGTTCAAGAAAAAGAAATCAAAATTAGTTCCATATTTATGTGGCAGGGGAAAGGCTGTGTCCGTGGAAGGAGGCAACAGTTTCCCTTTTGCCCTCATCTTAAGACTGGACTCCCTTTGGGAGTGATACCCTTAATAAAAGCAGACTGCTGGGGTAGGCAGCCACATGATACTTGTAACTAGAGCCCTAACTAAAAATGGGCTGGAGATTGTGAAGGCTGGAGTGAGGATGGTGGCTTGAATGTTGTAATTTCAGCTCTTCAAGTAGTTTTTGCAAGAGGGGAAACTGTATTCGTCTTGAGGCGGATTAATCCTTGATTTGGGGAAAATGACCTAAATAAACCAACTTCTATATGCTTATATCTAACATGCCAGATCCTTTTCTGGCATGAGCATTTAACAGCTATGTCTCCAGAGGGCTAAACTTTTCTGCCTAATGATGTTAAAAAATTGTCTTAGTTATGGGTGGAGCTACATCTCTGCAGTTTACTATGCCTTTGGAGAAATGTATCCTGTAAAAATTGGGTGTAGATATTCCAGCCTGTATGGTATTGTTTATTTTAATAGACATGCTTATGCTTCCTGTTTAAACTGCTTCTCACGTGAGATTGGGGGTGAAGACCTTAGGACTGCAGAGAAACTACAGCTCTGATTTTGAGTTCATGCCAGATAAAACGCTGTGAAAAGAAATAGAACTGGGCTAGGCTTAGTGCTAAAAACTTGGCCTGCTACAATCCCACACATAGTAATACTCAAATGCAGACTTTGGAGAATGTGCCTGATTGGATATTTTGCTTTTATATGATGATTTCACAGAAACCATAGGGACAGTCCTGACTTCATGAATGAGGAAGGGCTGGAGTTTCCCCAGAGGGAGTGGACAGAAAATGAGGATAGTGGGGACAGGCCTGAGACCTAGAGACACTGGAGGGAAAAATGTAGTCTTCTCTGGGGCTTCTGGAAATTGGGGCCTGGATTTTCAGTAGAGCCAACTCACTGGAGGGCACCTCCAAGGGGAGACAATAAGTAGGCCCTACCAGAGAGCCCAAGCTTGGGAACGAGGCAGGGAGGCACTCTCCAATGGCTTAAGACACCTGTACTCTGGCTTGTGGACTCTGAGAGCATTCAGAATTAATAGCCATTTTTAAGTTTCTCAGTTATATTATTTCTTTCTTGTATCCTTAAGGATTTTGCAAAATTATGCTGTATATTACAGCCTGATCCTCACAGCGCTGCGGGAAATTAAAGGAAGGGTCTGTGTCCACCTTTAGGAACATCTACTAAAGGGAAGAGAGGCCTTTCCTCCCCACCTGAGGTCAGCGTAGCTGTGGTGGCATCGATCCTGGGATTGCAGGAGATGAGGAGTAACAGTAGGAGAGCTGCAGTGAGCAATCTGGAAGCACAGAGGTGGCCAGGGCAGCATGGATTTGTGGGACATGTGAGCGGCTGGAAGGTGCAAAGACCTACTTGCGGAGAGAAGCCTCATAAAAGACATGACTTTCTGTCATCAGATGAGATGAAAGTTTGAGTACAGTAATTTGGACATTACAAGGTAAACTTGACCTCATCTTTAATCACAGTCTGGTAAGGTCTGAGTAGACTGGCTACATGTATATATCTGGAACACACTATACAATATAGTCTTTTTGTCTCGGTAACCTATTTAATATAAGGTTTGCGGAATATAAAAGAAGGCCTAAATGGGTTCCCAAGTGAATTTGTGGAATGATCATATTGATCACTCACATTACAGTCACATTCTGATTATCTGATTATTGTTAGTACTGTAATCCTGTAATGAATCCCATCATGTGACAAGCAGTACAGGAGAAACCAAAGCAGGTCCCCTGGAGTGTAGTTGGTGTAAACTCCTCAAAATTCAAGTTGGAATTATGATTGCATATTCAATTCTCCTAATTAAATGAAAAATGACTGAGTCCCTTCATGTTAGATTAACGGGGAATCTGGTGTCTCATTCTTGTAGTCCCTTTCCCTTCTTCTAGATCTTCTAGGAACCCTGAAAGGGTTCACACAGTCCAATGAGGAGGTCCATTTGACTTCTACTTCAAGCAAAAATAAGCCCTAGGATCCAAATACCAACTGCTATTCCCAGATTGCTCATGGTGCTCCTGTTGAAAGTTGGCCTTCCACTGTCAGCCAGACTCCATGGCAGCTCCATGGTCACATGCTGCTGTTGGTCCAGTTTGATACTTTCATGGAGAGTATCTTCCTGAGAGACTCCATTCTCTCAACACCATGATTAACAAAGAACATCCCTTGCTGGATCTCCCAGTCTGCAGCATTTAGTGCCCCATCCTTTGCATCACATAAAACCATTCTCCTTCAAGCCCCACCATCAATCCAGTGAAACTTCACTCAGATTGGCTCACAGACTGCAAAACCAGAGGCCAGCCCACTTTCCATTTCAACCATAAAAATACAACAGGCCCTTGCATGCCCTCGGCTAAAGTGACTACCTAGGTGGTCTCCAGGGCCATTACGCTCTGGGCAACCATTGACCCTTAGATACCAAATGTCCTCCCTTGGCAATAGGATTTAGAAAGCTTATCCTGGATCCCAAATCCCAGGATTTCTGTCTATCACTCTCTGAGAGATTATAACTTTATGCCTCAATAATTCAGCCCCCAAGGCCTCCTATAGCAGAAAGAAAACTTGTAAGTCTAGTCCTAGTCCCTTGCAAAGATTAAAACAGAATCAGTCCATGCCTCTGTGATTTCTCCTGTCTAATGGGGAAGATATGTATGGAAATTAAAATAAAGTATAATGCAAAATATATGAATAAATAAAGGCAGAGACAGAAGTGCCTAACTTCTCTTTGGGTTCTGGAGGGATGATTCAGAGGAGATTCAAAGAATTTGAATTATGTGTTAAAGAAACAGTAAGCAGAGGTGTTTTTTTATGAATAAAGGATTAAAACACATTCCAGGCATGCATTCATTCCTCATCCATTCAACAAGCTTCTAGTGAGTATGCATTACGTGAGCAGCACTATTCTAGCTGCTGTGGGTACAGCAAGAAGCCAGGCGAATGACTCTCCTGTTCTCTTGGAGGCAGAGAAAATAGCTAAGAGCTATGAAAATAGTGTGTGCCACGGTGGCTGAGTTGCATGGGTCCTCCCAGCAGGCTATCTTACATGGTTAACCAACCCAAGGCAAGAAACATTGTCCTAGACATCATCCACCAAAATCAGGTGAGTCCATATTTGTTGAGCATTACCCCATTCCAGGCTCTGTTCTGTGTCTCTTGTTTCCTTTAATTCTCACAACCCTATGAAGATGGTCTATTTATTACCCCCTTTTAGAGATGAGGAAAATGGCGGCACTCATGATCCAGAGGATTGCCCAGGGTCAAAGACCTAACAGGTGGTGGGGGAGCAGTATATGAGTCTCAGAAGTTTGATTCTCAGAACCTGGACCCTCAACCACTCTGCATAGTCCCACCAACAAACTTGCCCCACTACCTCTTGCAATTACACCATTGCCCTTTCTTCACTTCCCAGCATCCTCTGTCCCCAGGGCCTCATCCTCATCTTCACTTATGTCTCCTTCCCTCTCCTGTACCTGCTTGCCATCTTAATGGAAGGCAGTCAGCCAGGCAGGCAGGCAGGAGCTCCTCCCTGAAATGAGTGGCTATTTTGCTTCCAATTGGGAGTCTCATGCCCAAATGCCATACTTAGTAAGGGAGTATGGCAGTCCCACACACACTAATGAAAATGAAAGGTAGTTCAGACATCTCTGAGCACATAGTTACTGTTACCAACTATCGTATCATTTCTACTAGACTATGAGCTCTCTGGAGCTTACATTTCAATAATCATCTTTGCATCCCAGGTAAAGACAAAATCCAGGTTTGTCACAGTTGCCAATCACAGGAGTCAGGAACGTCATAATGATTTTTTTTGGTAAAATACAAAAGTACCATGGAATTTAAAAATTATGTTTATTTAGATGTTTTACATCTTTACCACAGAATTATTGATGATTAAAAGTTGAAAAGTGATAATGCAAGAAGATAATGCATTTGGAAGGGGTTTTGGAAGCAAACAGCAACAGAAAAAGGTAAGAAAAATTGTGAATTGGAGAAAGAATAATAACAAAAGTACCAATAATAATTAATATTTTATTGAATTAGACACAGTTTTAGGTGTTTACATATGTTATTAACATTTATCCCTGATTTCTCACAATAAATCATTTTATGGATGAAAAATTTGAGAGTTGGAGGGTTTAAGAAAGGAAAACAACAGTTCTTTCTGAATAGATAGTAACAACTGAAATTGTGCTGATCATACCTTAAAATGGCCAGTTGTGCACCTCTGTTTATGTTGCACAGAGCTGCCAAAGACATGAGTGAGAATTCAGCATTACTTAGGTCCTAGAAAAACCTGGGTCTTCAGAGCCATGCAAGGAATATAAACCTGTGCTAACCAGGAGTGTTGGCAATCAAGTTGTGCAGCATGCACAACACTTGCAACAGCCTCTGGTGGTGTCTCTAGTGTAACCAGTTTCCCCAAGCCTACTCTGTTTAAACCCTGCCGGTCTCAGCCTGAGAACCTGGGATAGAGACTTTCTCAGGTTTCCATTAGGAATCAGGAAACTGCAGACCGCCTGTAGAAGGTGTTTTCAGAAGAGAATGCCATACCTATCCTCTGACTTTGTTCTGGCCACCTGACCTTCCTCAGTGCACAGATATAATTTACTATTTTGATTCGAAACCACCACACCTTACTTGCATGCCATAGACAAAAGGTTCAGTGACCTTCATGATGCATTGCAGTGTTTCCCAAACTTCTCTTATCCTAAGAGCTACGTATTATAAATAAAAATATCCATGCTTTACTTCTAAAGATTCTAATCCAGTGGATTTCAAGTTGGACCTAAGAATCTATATTTTTCCAAGCACCCTCATATGATGGAGAAGTTTGAATAAGAAGGGAAAATCCAAGTTAATTAATAAGGATCCACTCACATTCTTTAGGCCAGTAGTTTCTAAGCCCGAACATTGGAATCACTTGGGAAGCTTTTCAATTACAGCAGATGCCCTGGACCTAACTGAGAATTTTGTTTTTTGTGTTTTTTTTTTACTTTTTATTTTGACATAATCTCAAAGTTACATAACAGTTGCAAGAAGAATACAATTAACTTTTTTCGGAACCATTTAAGTGTTAGCTGTTGACATGATGCCCTAGTACTCTCAAATGCTTTCATATTTCCTACAAACAAGACCATCCCCTTATATAACAAAAGAAAACCTATCAAACCTAGGAAAATTAACACTGATGCTTCCTTACTCTACTCCTCAGACCCCATTCAAGTTTTGCGAATTGTTCCCTCAGTATCTTTTAAAGTAAAAGGAGAGTACAGAATCATGCGTCATATTTATGTCATGTCTCTTTAATCTCCTTTCCTCTGAAAACACTTCCTCAGTCTTTCCTTGATTTTCATGACCTTGACATTTTAAAATTACAGGGTATTTTTAGAATGCCCCTCAATTTGGTTGTCTAAAGTTTCCTCATGATTAGATTCTGGTTGTGCATCTCTGAAAGGAATGATATAGAAGTGATGCCATGTTCTTCTCATTGCATCCTATCAGATGGCACACATTTTGATTCGTCCCATTACTGGTTATGGGTACTTTAGTCACTTTATTAAGATGGTGTCTGCTGTCACCTATAAAGTCACTCGTTTTCTCTCTGCAGTTAATAAGATTTTTGTGGGGAAGACACTAGATATGTAAATATCCTGTTCTTCGTCACGCTTTCAATTTATTCACTGATTTACATTTACACACATGGGTTCCTATTTTATTCAATGGATTATAATCCATTACTATCATTACTCATTTTGATTCTCAAATTGTCCCAGCTATAGCTGGTGGAAACTCCTTCAAGCTATCTCCTATTTTCCTTAGACATGTCTCCATTATTCTTTGAACACTCAATTGTTTTAGGACAAGATGTCCAAGTTCTTTTTTTACTTTCACTGCCCTAGCAGTAGAATCAGCCAATTCTCCAATGAACTCTGTTTCTTTTTAGTAAAGTATAGTCTATGGAAATCAAGATGCTAGGTATGTTCTTTGCTACTGAGATGTTATTTCCAACCATTCAAGTGGAGATAGATATATATACACATATAAACACCTATACACACACACACACCTATACACACACACACACACACACACACACACAGTCACCCCTTCGTATTCTTGGGGGATTGGTTATAGGACCTCACATGGGTACCAAAATCTGCGAATGCTCAAGTCCCTTACAAAAAATGGCATAGTATTTGCATATAACCTATTCACATCCTCTCGTATACTTTAAATCATCTCTAAGTTACTTTTAACACTTAATACAATGTAAATCCTATGAAAATAGTTGTTATACTACATTGCTTTTTATTTGTATTGTTTTTATTATTATATTGTTATTTTTTAATGTTGTTGCTTTTTTCTGAAATTTTTCAATCTGCTGTTAGATGAACCCGTGGATGTAGAACCTACAGATAGGAAGGGCCATGTGCATATGCACACATACACACACACATACACATTTACATTTGTATTTATTTCTTTTTTTTTTTTTTTTTTTAGATAGAAGCTCGAGTGTGATGTATTTATTTCTATACCTATTTATATGTTGAAAACCCACAGAGCCTCCTATTTTAATCCAACCCAATAAGATTCATTCTAGTTTTCTCCTGTTCCATGTTTGTAACTCTCTGACAGTAAGAGACCTCCATCAGTAAGTTTACTTACTTAGTAATCTTCTCTCACCTGGGTCCCCAACATGCAAGCAGATACATGCCTTACCCCGCTGGAACTCTAACAGTCCACCCAAGCAGGAAGATTCTACACAGAGACACTTTTCATCTTGCTTGGGTTCATCTCACCCCCATAGGAGTACAATTCTGAACCTGTTTAGGCCCTGACACTCCGTCCCAGGCCTACACTACATCACCCCCTGAATGAATGCCCTCCTCACTCTGCTCAGGCTCGAACATCCATGCACCAGCACCTTCCCAACCAGATACCTTCCTCACCCAGCTTAGGCTTTGTTATCCCACACTGGCTCTCTGTCCACACCACCACTGTGTAGATCCCTACCTTGTGCAGATCAGTTAATGGCTTTGGATTGAATTGCTCAGGAAGGAAAACAAAGGGAAGGGAAGGGGCAGAGGAAAAGAAAGAATCATTTGGGAGATTTGGATTGAGAATGTTTATAGTGGAGTATCAGCATCTGTAGGGTTTATATGTGCCTCCAGGTGATTCTGATCATGGCCATATTTGGGGTCCACTGGATCTAAATCTCTTATATTGGGGAAGGCTGGGGAAACCAACATTTTAATTGAATACCTATTAAGTGTTGTTCATTATATCAAGCCCTTGGATAGATACGTAGAAAGATAAGATACTACACCTGCCCTGAGGAGCTGACAATCAGAAGAGGAGACAAAGGTTGAAAAAGGAACTAAAATACAGGAAATAACTTGTAGAAATAGAAGTATGTTGCAAATCCTATGGGAACAAAGTGGAAATTACTAATCTTATCTAGGGAGTTGGGGAAAGCTAATGGTTGAGCTGGTTATCACAGGATGAATAGGAGTTTATCAAGAGAATAAGAGAAAGAAAGAAATTTGTAGCAGACAGAACTGCTTATTTAAGGTTGGCACAGGTGTGAAAGCTGGGGTTTTTATTAAACTTAAGAACCTCCAAAGAACATTATCATTCGTGTTGGGGTGCGAATTAGCTGTTTGGATCAATCAGTGTGGTGTTAAATGTTGGTCCATTAAAACTAGCCAGTAAGTCTTTTGAAGGCAATATCAAGTAAACAAGAGCATGATAGTATGTTATCCAATTAGTTTGTTAGAAAAATCAATACATGCTATTATTAAAAATTAAAATATTATAGGGACTATACAGTCTAGAAAGTAAAAATGTCCTTTAATGGAGTAACTATATAGTTGATATCATGTGAACATTCTGATTCACACAATAATATTCTAGAGTTCATGGAAGTTTGGCTTTTTTTCGGGTTTGGAAGTCCAAAAGCTGGCTGCTGCTTCTTTGTGGAAGAAAGATGGAGCATGTGAATCAGAATTGGTAAATTGGACAGGAGATCATAAATGGAATGGAGAACCTTGAAATAACCAGTTATAAATTTTATATATTCCTCATGATTTTTTCTATGCATATACTATCGATTGTATGTGGATACATTTACATTTTTCCCCCAAAATTGAATTATTATATCACTTTAAACATGGTCTTTTTAACTCAACATTTCTTGGATAGCTTTCTGTATTAGTATGTAGAAATTATATAGAGAAATCTATTTAGTTTTTTAAAAATATTTTTTCATTTTATTTTAAGCATTTTTTCATTATGCTTAATTACTCACATACTCCGTGAATATATTCTCAATGTAATATATATATTTTTTCTTTTTTTTTTTTAATAAAGATGGAGTCTTGCTCTGTTGCCCAGACTAGAAGGCAGTGAGTGGTATCATCATAGTTCACTGCAGCCTCAAACTCTCAAACTCCTGGAGATCTTACTGCCTCAGCCTCCTGAGTAGCTGGGACTATAGGTTTGTGCCATCATGCTCAGCCTATATATATATATGTTTTGTTTGTTTGGTTGTTTTTTAAAGAGTCTGTCTTTACTCCCATCTAATTATACATCCTTTCCCAGAAGTGACCATTATTTTCTGTTGGTATATGTCCTCCTACTTTTTCTATATATATTCATACACACATGCACATCTGAGTTTGTTGGGTTTTCTTTTTCATAACTGAAATTATGGACAATGTTAAGTTTCAAGTCATATCAAATTTCAAAGCCAGAAAGGACACACAAGAAGGACTGTAACCTGTCCATCATTCCAGGCCTTTTTTTCCTTCAAGGCCCTCCAATCTCATCTGTAGCCACAGCAAACACTTTATAGGCACTGAGAATTGTGCCACATTGAAGAAAGAAGTGCATCAATAAGATCCCAGTGGGACATTTGACCCCATGGCATTCTCTTCTTGTGGCTTTACATTGCAAAAACCTAGCTGAGAAGAAAAGGATGGAAGAGGTGAGTGGGGGAGAAATGTATAGGCCCCTAGGGCACTTGGGTGCTGGTGCCTGGGGCTTTAGGGTTTAGATAACCATTAGGGCTCTAGACGGTTTTGCCCTTTGTAGACAGAGGGATAGAGTTTGAAGCATGTAAAATTTTGGAAAAAATGCAACTGAGCAAGGTCTAATCATCAGTGATTGGAAGTGAAATATGCAATAAGAGCCAACTGGGAATTAACTCACAAGCATTTTGAAAGTTTTCTTCAGTGAGTTAAAATTGCAGCCTTTTGTCCCAAATTTCACAACAAATACTCTATAGGAATTTTTTAAGCCCCAGAGTCCTTAACTAATGTTATTTAAGGCAATTTTATGTGTCTAATTGTACAGATTATTTGCTAACTTTCGAGCAAGAATGATCTCAAAATACCCTTGTGTCTACTGATATTTCAAGGTAAGGGAATGCTCTGGAATGCTTCCCATT